>NW_027190238.1:0-47468 GCF_040958095.1 Procambarus clarkii | reverse complement strand
AAGGAATGGAATTTTTTTTTGTAAAACTTTGTTTGCTAAAAACAAACCCTGCCTAATGAACCTGCTCATTTTTTTTAGAAATGGTAATTGCAACATTATCAAAGGCCATTGTTTTAATAGCCAAAGTACCAAATGAAAGACCAAGAAGCAACAAACAGGTACATGGTAGAAAGGACAAAAGAATGGTTACGAGGACCCTTTCATTTGTTAAAGAAATGACTGGGAAAAATGCTGTCATACCACAAGGGGTCTTAACCCTTGTCATATACATCACTGACGTTAATCTAAATATTACCAACCACAAAAATTGCTGATAACATGTTATAAAAAAAATAAAGAATATAATATTGAGGCCTTAATGCAGATCTCTAACTCTACAAATAGTAACAAGACTGGCAATTTCTTAATATAAAACAGAAAAAAATCCAAGACCTTGCACGTAAGCCAGAACAATCCATATCACAACAATGTGATTGTTGTGATATGTGAATCCATATCACAACAATCGCATAGTTTCTGGCCGCTAGCGGCGAAAATCGCATGGTTTTTGGCCGCTAGCGGCAAAAATCGCGCGGTTTTTGGCCGGTATGGGCGAAAATCGCGCTATTTTTGCCCGCCAGCTGCAAAAATCGCATGGTTTTTGGCCGCTAGCGGCGAAAATCGCGCGGTTTTTGGCCGGTAGCGGAGAAAATCGCGCTATTTTCGCCCGCCAGCTGCAAAAATCGCATAGTTTCTATCCGCTAGCGACGAAATTCGCAAGATGTTTGGCCGCTAGCGGCGAAATTCGCACGATTTTTGGCCGCTAGCGGCGAAAATCGCACGGTTTTTGGCCACTAGCGGCGAAAATCGCCCTATTTTTGGCCGGTAGCGGCGAAAATCGCGATTTTTGCCCGCCAGCTGCGAAAATCGCATGGTTTTTGACCGCTAGCGGCGAAAATCGCGCGGTTTTTGGCCGGTAGCGGCGAAAATCGGTCGATTTTTGGCAGGTAGCGGCAAAATTCGCGCGGTTTTGGCCGCCAGCTGCAAAAATCGCATGGTTTCTGGCCGCTAGCGTCGAAAATAGCGCGATTTTCGGCCGTTAGCGGCAAAAATCGCCCGATTTCTGGCCGCTAGCGGTGAAAATCGCACGGTTTTTGGCCGCTAGCGGCGAAAATCGCGCTATTTTTGGCCGGTAGCGGCGAAAATCGCGATTTTTGCCCACCAGTTGCGAAAATCGCATGGTTTTTGGCCGCTAGCGGCGAAAATCGCGCGGTTTTTGGCCGGTAGCGGCGAAAATCGCGCTATTTTCGCCTGCCAGCTGCAAAAATCGCATAGTTTCTGGCCGCTAGCGGCGAAAATCGCACGATTTTTGGCTGCTTGCGGCAAAATTTGCACGATTTTTGGCCGCTAGCGGCGAAATTTGCACAATTTTTGGCCGCTAGCGGCGAAAATCGCACGGTTTTTGGCCGCTATCGGCGAAAATCGCGCGGTTTTTGGCCGGAAGCGGCGAAAATCGCGTTATTTTTGCCCGCCAGCTGCAAAAATCGCATAGTTTCTGGCCGCTAGCGGCGAAAATCGCACTATTTTTGGCCGTTAGCGGCGAAATTCGCACGATTTTTGGCCGCTAGCGGCGAAAATCGCACGGTTTTTGGCCGCTAGCGGCGAAAATCGCGCTATTTTTGGCCGGTAGCAGCGAAAATCGCGATTTTTGCCCGCCAGCTGCGAAAATCGCATGGTTTTTGGCCGCTAGCGGGGAAAACCGCACGGTTTTTGGCCGCTAGCGGCGAAAATCGCGCTATTTTTGGCCGGTAGCGGCGAAAATCGCGCTATTTTTGGCCCGTAGCGGCAAAAATCGCAATTTTTGCCCGCCAGCTGCGAAAATTGCATATTTTTTGGCTGCTAGCGGGTCAAAAATAGTGCGGTTTTTGGCCAGTATCGGCGAAAATCGTACTATTTTCGCCCGCCAGCTGCAAGAATCGCATAGTTTCTGGCCGCTAGCGGCGAAATTCGGACGATTTTTGGCCGCTAGCGGCGAAATTCGCACTTTTTTTGGACCCTAGCGGCGAAATTTGCACGATTTTTGGCCGCTAGCGGCGAAAATCGCACGGTTTTTGGCCGCTAGCGGCGAAAATCGCGCTATTTTTGGCCGGTAGCGGCGAAAATCGCGATCTTTGCCCGCCAGCTGCAAAAAACGCATGGTTTTTGGCCGCTACCGGCGAAAATCGCGCGGTTTTTGGCCGGTAGCGGCGAAAATCGCGCTATTTTCGCCCGCCAGCTGCAAAAATCGCATAGTTTCTGGCCACTAGCGGCGAAATTCGCACGATTTTTGGCGGCTAGCGGCGAAATTTGCGCGGTTTTCGGCCGTTAGCGGCAAAAATCGCCCGATTTTTGGCCGCTAGCGGCAAAAATCGCACGGTTTGTAGCCGCTAGCAGCAAAAATCGCGCTATTTTTGGCCGGTAGCGGCGAAAATCGCGATTTTTGCCCGCCAGCTGCGAAAATCGCATGGTTTTTGGCCGCTAGCGGCGAAAACCGCGCGGTTTTTGGCCGGTAGCGGCGAAAATCGCCCTATTTTTGCCCGCCAGCTGCAAAAATCGCATAGTTTCTGGCCACTAGCGGCGAAAATCGCACGATTTTTGGCCGCTAGCGGCGAAATTCGCACGATTTTTGGCCGCTAGCTGCGAAATTTGCACGATTTTTGGCCACTAGCGGCGAAAATCGCACGGTTTTTGTCCGCTAGCGGCGAAAATCGCGCTATTTTTGGCCGGTAGCGGCAAAAATCGCGATTTTTGCCCGCCAGCTGCGAAAATCGCATAGATTTTAGCCGCTAGCGGCGAAAATCGCGCGGTTTTTGGCCGGTAGCGGCGAAAATCGGTCGATTTTTGGCAGATAGCGGAAAAATTCGCGCGGTTTTTGGCCGCCAGCTGCAAAAATCGCATGGTTTCTGGCTGCTAGCGTCGAAAATAGCACAGTTTTCGGCCGTTAGCGGCAAAAATCGCCCGATTTTTGGCCGCTAGCGGCGAAAATCGGACGGTTTTCGGCCGCTAGCGGCGAAAATCGCGCGGTTTCTGGCCGGTAGGTGTGAAAATCGCGATTTTTGGCAGATAGCGGAAAAATTCGCATGGTTTTTGGCCACCAGCTGCAAAAATCGCATGGTTTCTGGCCGCTGGCGTCGAAAATAGTGCGGTTTTCGGCCGCTAGCGGCAAAAATCGCCCGATTTTTGGCCGCTAGCGGCGAAAATCGCGCTATTTTTGCCCGGTAGCAGCGAAAATCGCGATTTTTGGTAGGTAGCGGCGAAATTTGCATAATTTTTGGCCAATAGCTGCGAAAATCTCACGGTTTTTGGCCGCTAGCGGCGAAAATCGCGCTAATTTTGGCCGGTAGCGGCGAAAATCGCGCTATTTTTGCCTACCAGCTGCAAAAATCGCATAGTTTCTGGACGCTAGCGGCGAAAATCGCATAATTTTTGGCCGCTAGCGGCGAAATTCGCACGATTTTTGGCCGCTAGTGGCAAAAATCGCGCTAATTTTGGCCGGTAGCGGCGAAAATCGCGCTATTTTTGCCTACCAGCTGCAAAAATCGCATAGTTTCTGGCCGCTAGCGGCGAAAATCGCATAATTTTTGGCCGCTAGCGGCGAAATTCGCACGATTTTTGGCCGCTAGCGGCAAAAATCGCGTTTTTTGCCCGCCAGCTGTGAAAATCGCATGGTTTTTGGCCGACAGCGGCAAAAATCGCTCGATTTTTGGCCCGTTGCGGCGAAAATCGCATTATTTTTGGCCGCTAGCGGCGAAATTCGCACGATTTTTGGCCGCTAGCAGCGAAAAAAAGCGCTATTTTTGGCCAGTAGCTGCGAAAATCGCGATTTTTGCCCGCCACCTGCGAAAATCGCATGGTTTTTGGCCGCTAGCGGCAAAAATAGTGCGATTTTCGCCGCTAGCGGCCAAAAATCGTGCGATTTTCGCCGCTAGCGGCCAAAAATAGTGCGATTTTTGCCGCTAGCGGCCAAAAACCATCATTGTTTGAAAGGGCAAAACAGATTACTGTCAATTAGTTTGACCTAACATCTGCAAGGTCCTGAAGGAATGGAATTTTTTTTTTTGTAAAACTTTGTTTGCTAAAAACAAACCCTGCCTAATGAACCTGCTCATTTTTTTAGAAATGGTAATTGCAACATTATCAAAGGCCATTGTTTTAATAGCCAAAGTACCAAATGAAAGACCAAGAAGCAACAAACAGGTACATGGTAGAAAGGACAAAAGAATGGTTACGAGGACCCTTTCATTTGTTAAAGAAATGACTGGGAAAAATGCTGTCATACCACAAGGGGTCTTAACCCTTGTCATATACATCACTGACGTTAATCTAAATATTACCAACCACAAAAATTGCTGATAACATGTTATAAAAAAAATAAAGAATATAATATTGAGGCCTTAATGCAGATCTCTAACTCTACAAATAGTAACAAGACTGGCAATTTCTTAATATAAAACAGAAAAAAAATCCAAGACCTTGCACGTAAGCCAGAACAATCCATATCACAACAATGTGATTGTTGTGATATGTGAATCCATATCACAACAATCGCATAGTTTCTGGCCGCTAGCGGCGAAAATCGCATGGTTTTCGGCCGCTAGCGGCAAAAATCGCGCGGTTTTTGGCCGGTATGGGCGAAAATCGCGCTATTTTTGCCCGCCAGCTGCAAAAATCGCATGGTTTTTGGCCGCTAGCGGCGAAAATCGCGCGGTTTTTGGCCGGTAGCGGAGAAAATCGCGCTATTTTCGCCCGCCAGCTGCAAAAATCGCATAGTTTCTATCCGCTAGCGACGAAATTCGCAAGATGTTTGGCCGCTAGCGGCGAAATTCGCACGATTTTTGGCCGCTAGCGGCGAAAATCGCACGGTTTTTGGCCACTAGCGGCGAAAATCGCCCTATTTTTGGCCGGTAGCGGCGAAAATCGCGATTTTTGCCCGCCAGCTGCGAAAATCGCATGGTTTTTGACCGCTAGCGGCGAAAATCGCGCGGTTTTTGGCCGGTAGCGGCGAAAATCGGTCGATTTTTGGCAGGTAGCGGCAAAATTCGCGCGGTTTTTGGCCGCCAGCTGCAAAAATCGCATGGTTTCTGGCCGCTAGCGTCGAAAATAGCGCGATTTTCGGCCGTTAGCGGCAAAAATCGCCCGATTTCTGGCCGCTAGCGGTGAAAATCGCACGGTTTTTGGCCGCTAGCGGCGAAAATCGCGCTATTTTTGGCCGGTAGCGGCGAAAATCGCGATTTTTGCCCACCAGTTGCGAAAATCGCATGGTTTTTGGCCGCTAGCGGCGAAAATCGCGCGGTTTTTGGCCGGTAGCGGCGAAAATCGCGCTATTTTCGCCTGCCAGCTGCAAAAATCGCATAGTTTCTGGCCGCTAGCGGCGAAAATCGCACGATTTTTGGCTGCTAGCGGCAAAATTTGCACGATTTTTGGCCGCTAGCGGCGAAATTTGCACAATTTTTGGCCGCTAGCGGCGAAAATCGCACGGTTTTTGGCCGCTATCGGCGAAAATCGCGCGGTTTTTGGCCGGAAGCGGCGAAAATCGCGTTATTTTTGCCCGCCAGCTGCAAAAATCGCATAGTTTCTGGCCGCTAGCGGCGAAAATCGCACTATTTTTGGCCGTTAGCGGCGAAAATCGCACTATTTTTGGCCGTTAGCGGCGAAAATCGCACTATTTTTGGCCGTTAGCGGCGAAATTCGCACGATTTTTGGCCGCTAGCGGCGAAAATCGCACGGTTTTTGGCCGCTAGCGGCGAAAATCGCCCTATTTTTGGCCGGTAGCGGCGAAAATCGCGATTTTTGCCCGCCAGCTGCGAAAATCGCATGGTTTTTGACCGCTAGCGGCGAAAATCGCGCGGTTTTTGGCCGGTAGCGGCGAAAATCGGTCGATTTTTGGCAGGTAGCGGCAAAATTCGCGCGGTTTTTGGCCGCCAGCTGCAAAAATCGCATGGTTTCTGGCCGCTAGCGTCGAAAATAGCGCGATTTTCGGCCGTTAGCGGCAAAAATCGCCCGATTTCTGGCCGCTAGCGGTGAAAATCGCACGGTTTTTGGCCGCTAGCGGCGAAAATCGCGCTATTTTTGGCCGGTAGCGGCGAAAATCGCGATTTTTGCCCACCAGTTGCGAAAATCGCATGGTTTTTGGCCGCTAGCGGCGAAAATCGCGCGGTTTTTGGCCGGTAGCGGCGAAAATCGCGCTATTTTCGCCTGCCAGCTGCAAAAATCGCATAGTTTCTGGCCGCTAGCGGCGAAAATCGCACGATTTTTGGCTGCTTGCGGCAAAATTTGCACGATTTTTGGCCGCTAGCGGCGAAATTTGCACAATTTTTGGCCGCTAGCGGCGAAAATCGCACGGTTTTTGGCCGCTATCGGCGAAAATCGCGCGGTTTTTGGCCGGAAGCGGCGAAAATCGCGTTATTTTTGCCCGCCAGCTGCAAAAATCGCATAGTTTCTGGCCGCTAGCGGCGAAAATCGCACTATTTTTGGCCGTTAGCGGCGAAATTCGCACGATTTTTGGCCGCTAGCGGCGAAAATCGCACGGTTTTTGGCCGCTAGCGGCGAAAATCGCGCTATTTTTGGCCGGTAGCAGCGAAAATCGCGATTTTTGCCCGCCAGCTGCGAAAATCGCATGGTTTTTGGCCGCTAGCGGGGAAAATCGCACGGTTTTTGGCCGCTAGCGGCGAAAATCGCGCTATTTTTGGCCGGTAGCGGCGAAAATCGCGCTATTTTTGGCCCGTAGCGGCAAAAATCGCAATTTTTGCCCGCCAGCTGCGAAAATTGCATATTTTTTGGCTGCTAGCGGGTCAAAAATAGTGCGGTTTTTGGCCAGTATCGGCGAAAATCGTACTATTTTCGCCCGCCAGCTGCAAGAATCGCATAGTTTCTGGCCGCTAGCGGCGAAATTCGGACGATTTTTGGCCGCTAGCGGCGAAATTCGCACTTTTTTTGGACCCTAGCGGCGAAATTTGCACGATTTTTGGCCGCTAGCGGCGAAAATCGCACGGTTTTTGGCCGCTAGCGGCGAAAATCGCGCTATTTTTGGCCGGTAGCGGCGAAAATCGCGATCTTTGCCCGCCAGCTGCAAAAAACGCATGGTTTTTGGCCGCTACCGGCGAAAATCGCGCGGTTTTTGGCCGGTAGCGGCGAAAATCGCGCTATTTTCGCCCGCCAGCTGCAAAAATCGCATAGTTTCTGGCCACTAGCGGCGAAATTCGCACGATTTTTGGCGGCTAGCGGCGAAATTTGCGCGGTTTTCGGCCGTTAGCGGCAAAAATCGCCCGATTTTTGGCCGCTAGCGGCAAAAATCGCACGGTTTGTAGCCGCTAGCAGCAAAAATCGCGCTATTTTTGGCCGGTAGCGGCGAAAATCGCGATTTTTGCCCGCCAGCTGCGAAAATCGCATGGTTTTTGGCCGCTACCGGCCAAAAACCGCGCGGTTTTCGCCGCTAGCGGCCAAAAACCATGCGATTTTCGCAGCTGGCGGGCAAAAATCGCGATTTTCGCCGCTACCGGCCAAAAATAGCGCGATTTTTGCTGCTAGCGGCTACAAACCGTGCGATTTTTGCCGCTAGCGGCCAAAAATCGGGCGATTTTTGCCGCTAACGGCCGAAAACCGCGCAAATTTCGCCGCTAGCCGCCAAAAATCGTGCGAATTTCGCCGCTAGTGGCCAGAAACTATGCGATTTTTGCAGCTGGCGGGCGAAAATAGCGCGATTTTCGCCGCTACCGGCCAAAAACCGCGCGATTTTCGCCGGTAGCGGCCAAAAACCATGCGTTTTTTGCAGCTGGCGGGCAAAGATCGCGATTTTCGCCGCTACCGGCCAAAAATAGCGCGATTTTCGCCGCTAGCGGCCAAAAACCTTGCGATTTTCGCCGCTAGCGGCCAAAAATCGTGCAAATTTCGCCGCTAGGGTCCAAAAAAAGTGCGAATTTCGCCGCTAGCGGCCAAAAATCGTCCGAATTTCGCCGCTAGCGGCCAGAAACTATGCGATTCTTGCAGCTGGCGGGCGAAAATAGTACGATTTTCGCCGATACTGGCCAAAAACCGCACTATTTTTGACCCGCTAGCAGCCAAAAAATATGCAATTTTCGCAGCTGGCGGGCAAAAATTGCGATTTTTGCCGCTACGGGCCAAAAATAGCGCGATTTTCGCCGCTACCGGCCAAAAATAGCGCGATTTTCGCCGCTAGCGGCGAAAATCGCACTATTTTGGCCGCTAGCGGCGAAATTCGCACGATTTTTGGTCGCTAGCGGCGAAATTTGCACGATTTTTGGCCGCTAGCGGCGAAAATCGCACGGTTTTTGGCCGCTAGCGGCGAAAATCGCACTATTTTTGTCCGATAGCGGCGAAAATCGCGATTTTTGCCCGCCAGCTGCGAAAATCGCATGGTTTTTGGCCGCTAGCGGCGAAAATCGCGCAGTTTTTGGCCGGTAGCGGCGAAAATCGGTCGATTTTTGGCAGATAGCGGCGAAATTCGCGCGGTTTTTTGCCCGCCAGCTGCGAAAATCGCAGAGTTTCTGGCCCCTACCGCCAAAAATCGCCCGATTTTTGGCCCCTAGCGGCGAAATTCGCACGATTTTTGGCCGCTAGCGGAAAAAAATTGCGTTTTTGCCCGCCAGCTGCGAAAATCGCATGGTTTTTGGCCGCTAGCGGCAAAAATCGCCCGATTTTTGGCCGCTAGCGGCGAAAATCGCATGGTTTTTGGCCGCTAGCGGCGAAAAAAGCGCTATTTTTGCCCGGTAGCGGCGAAAATCGCGATTTTTGGCAGGTAGCCGCGAAATTTGCATGATTTTTGGCCGCTAGCGGCGAAAATCTCACGGTTTTTGGCCGCTAGCGGCAAAAATCGCGCTAATTTTGGCCGGTAGCGGCGAAAATCGCGCTATTTTTGCCTACCAGCTGCAAAAATCGCATAGTTTCTGGCCGCTAGCGGCGAAAATCGCATAATTTTTGGCCGCTAGCGGCGAAATTCGCACGATTTTTGGCCGCTAGCGGCAAAAATCGCGTTTTTTGCCCGCCAGCTGTGAAAATCGCATGGTTTTTTTCCGATAGCGGCAAAAATCGCTCGATTTTTGGCCCGTTGCGGCGAAAATCGCATTATTTTTGGCCGCTAGCGGCGAAATTCGCACGATTTTTGGCCGCTAGCGGCGAAATTTGCACGATTTTTGGCCGCTATAGCGGCGAAAATCGCACGGTTTTTGGCAGATAGCGGCGAAATTCGCGCGGTTTTTTTGCCCGCCAGCTGCGAAAATCGCAGAGTTTCTGGCCCCTACCGCCACAAATCGCCCGATTTTTGGCCCCTAGCGGCGAAATTCGCACGATTTTTGGCCGCTAGCGGCAAAAATCGCGTTTTTTTGCCCGCCAGCTGCGAAAATCGCATGGTTTTTGGCCGCTAGCGGCAAAAATCGCCCGATTTTTGGCCGCTAGCGGCGAAATTCGCACGATTTTTGGCCGCTAGCAGCGAAAAAAGCGCTATTTTTGGCCAGTAGCTGCGAAAATCGCGATTTTTGCCCGCCACCTGCGAAAATCGCATGGTTTTTGGCCGCTAGCGGCAAAAATAGTGCGATTTTCGCCACTAGCGGCCAAAAATCGTGCGATTTTCGCCGCTAGCGGCCAAAAATAGTGCGATTTTTGCCGCTAGCGGCCAAAAACCATCATTGTTTGAAAGGGCAAAACAGATTACTGTCAATTAGTTTGACCTAACATCTGCAAGGTCCTGAAGGAATGGAATTTTTTTTGTTGTAAAACTTTGTTTGCTAAAAACAAACCCTGCCTAATGAACCTGCTCATTTTTTTTTAGAAATGGTAATTGCAACATTATCAAAGGCCATTGTTTTAATAGCCAAAGTACCAAATGAAAGACCAAGAAGCAACAAACAGGTACATGGTAGAAAGGACAAAAGAATGGTTACGAGGACCCTTTCATTTGTTAAAGAAATGACTGGGAAAAATGCTGTCATACCACAAGGGGTCTTAACCCTTGTCATATACATCACTGACGTTAATCTAAATATTACCAACCACAAAAATTGCTGATAACATGTTATAAAAAAAATAAAGAATATAATATTGAGGCCTTAATGCAGATCTCTAACTCTACAAATAGTAACAAGACTGGCAATTTCTTAATATAAAACAGAAAAAAATCCAAGACCTTGCACGTAAGCCAGAACAATCCATATCACAACAATGTGATTGTTGTGATATGTGAATCCATATCACAACAATCGCATAGTTTCTGGCCGCTAGCGGCGAACATCGCATGGTTTTTGGCCGCTAGCGGCAAAAATCGCGCGGTTTTTGGCCGGTAGCGGAGAAAATCGCGCTATTTTCGCCCGCCAGCTGCAAAAATCGCATAGTTTCTATCCGCTAGCGACGAAATTCGCAAGATGTTTGGCCGCTAGCGGCGAAATTCGCACGATTTTTGGCCGCTAGCGGCGAAAATCGCACTGTTTTTGGCCACTAGCGGCGAAAATCGCCCTATTTTTGGCCGGTAGCGGCGAAAATCGCGATTTTTGCCCGCCAGCTGCGAAAATCGAATGGTTTTTGACCGCTAGCGGCGAAAATAATCGCGCGGTTTTTGGCCGGTAGCGGCGAAAATCGGTCGATTTTTGGCAGGTAGCGGCAAAATTCGCGCGGTTTTTTGGCCGCCAGCGGCAAAAATCGCATGGTTTCTGGCCGCTAGGCGTCGAAAATAGCGCGGTTTTTCGGCCGTTAGCGGCAAAATCGCCCGATTTCTGGCCGCTAGCGGTGAAAATCGCACGGTTTTTGGCCGCTAGCGGCGAAAATCGCGCTATTTTTGGCCGGGTAGCGGCGAAAATCGCGATTTTTGCCCGCCAGCTGCGAAAATCGCATGGTTTTTGGCCGCTAGCGGCGAAAATCGCGCGGTTTTTTGGCGCGGTAGCGGCGAAAATCGCGCTATTTTCGCCTGCCAGCTGCAAAAATCGCATAGTTTCTAGCTGCTAGCGGCGAAAATCGCACGATTTTTGTCTGCTAGCGCAAAATTGCACGATTTTTGGCCGGCTAGCGGCGAAATTTGCACAATTTTTGGCCGCTAGCGGGGAAAAATCGCACGGTTTTTGGCCGCATCGGCGAAAATCGCGCGGTTTTTTGGCCGGAAGCGGCGAAAATCGCGTTATTTTTGCCCGCCAGCTGCAAAAATCGCATAGTTTCTGGCAGCTAGCGGCGAACAATCGCACTATTTTTGGCCGTTAGCGGCGAAATTCGCACGATTTTTGGCCGCTAGCGGCGAAAATCGCACGGTTTTTGGCCGCTAGCGGCGAAAATCGCGCTATTTTTGGCCGGTAGCGGCGAAAATCGCGATTTTTTGCCCGCCAGCTGCGAAAATCGCATGGTTTTTGGCCGCTAGCGGGGAAAATCGCACGGTTTTTGGCCGCTAGCGGCGAAAATCGCGCTATTTTTGGCCGGTAGCGGCGAAAATCGCGCTATTTTTGGCCCGTAGCGGCAAAATCGCAATTTTTGCCCGCCAGCTGCGAAAATTGCATATTTTTTGGCTGCTAGCGGGTCAAAAATAGTGCGGTTTTTGGCCAGTATCGGCGAAAATCGTACTATTTTCGCCCGCCAGCTGCAAAAATCGCATAGTTTCTGGCCGCTAGCGGCGAAATTCGGACGATTTTTGGCCGCTAGCGGCGAAATTCGCACTTTTTTTGGCCCCTAGCGGCGAAATTTGCACGATTTTTGGCCGCTAGCGGCGAAAATCGCACGGTTTTTGGCCGCTAGCGGCGAAAATCGCGCTATTTTTGGCCAGTAGCTGCGAAAATCGCGATTTTTGCCCGCCACCTGCGAAAATCGCATGGTTTTTGGCCGCTAGCGGCAAAAATAGTGCGATTTTCGCCACTAGCGGCCAAAAATCGTGCGATTTTCCGCCGCTAGCGGCCAAAAATAGTGCGATTTTTGCCGCTAGCGGCCAAAAACCATCATTGTTTGAAAGGGCAAAACAGATTACTGTCAATTAGTTTGACCTAACATCTGCAAGGTCCTGAAGGAATGGAATTTTTTTTGTTGTAAAACTTTGTTTGCTAAAAACAAACCCTGCCTAATGAACCTGCTCATTTTTTTTTAGAAATGGTAATTGCAACATTATCAAAGGCCATTGTTTTAATAGCCAAAGTACCAAATGAAAGACCAAGAAGCAACAAACAGGTACATGGTAGAAAGGACAAAAGAATGGTTACGAGGACCCTTTCATTTGTTAAAGAAATGACTGGGAAAAATGCTGTCATACCACAAGGGGTCTTAACCCTTGTCATATACATCACTGACGTTAATCTAAATATTACCAACCACAAAAATTGCTGATAACATGTTATAAAAAAATAAAGAATATAATATTGAGGCCTTAATGCAGATCTCTAACTCTACAAATAGTAACAAGGACTGGCAATTTCTTAATATAAAACAGAAAAAATCCAAGACCTTGCACGTAAGCCAGAACAATCCATATCACAACAATGTGATTGTTGTGATATGTGAATCCATATCACAACAATCGCATAGTTTCTGGCCGCTAGCGGCGAACATCGCATGGTTTTTGGCCGCTAGCGGCAAAAATCGCGCGGTTTTGGCCGGTAGCGGAGAAAATCGCGCTATTTTTCGCCCGCCAGCTGCAAAAATCGCATTAGTTTCTATCCGCTAGCGACGAAATTCGGCAAGATGTTTGGCCGCTAGCGGCGAAATTCGCACGATTTTTGGGCCGCTAGCGGCGAAAATCGCACTGTTTTTTGGCCACTAGCGGCGAAAATCGCCCTAATTTTTGGCCGGGTAGCGGCGCGGAAAATCGCGATTTTTGGCCCGCCAGCTGCGAAAAATCGAATGGTTTTTTGACCGCTAGCGGCGAAAATCGCGCGGTTTTGGCCGGTAGCGGCGAAAATCGGTCGATTTTTGGCAGGTAGCGGCAAAAATTCGCGCGGGTTTTTTGGCCGCCAGCTGCAAAAATCGCATGGTTTCTGGCCGCTAGCGTCTCGAAAATAGCGCGGTTTTTCGGCCGTTAGCGGCAAAAATCGCCCGATTTCTGGCCGCTAGCGGTGAAAATCGCACGGTTTTTGGCCCGCTAGCGGCGAAAATCGCGCTATTTTTGGCCGGTAGCGGCGGAAAATCGCGATTTTGCCCGCCAGCTGCGAAAATCGCATGGTTTTTTGGCCGCTTAGCGGCGAAAATCGCGCGGTTTTTTTTTGGCCGTGTAGCGGCGAAAAATCGGCGCTATTTTCGCCTGCCAGCTGCAAAAATCGCATAGTTTCTAGGCTGCTAGCGGCGAAAATCGCACGATTTTTGGGCTGCTAGCGGCAAAATTTGCACGATTTTGGCCGCTAGCGGCGAAATTTGCACAATTTTTGGCCGCTAGCGGCGAAAATCGCACGGTTTTTTGGCCGCTATCGGCGAAAATCGCGCGGTTTTTGGCCGGAAGCGGGCGAAAATCGCGTTATTTTTGCCCGCCAGCTGCAAAAAATCGCATAGTTTCTGGCCCGCTAGCGGCGAAAATCGCACTATTTTTGGCCGTTAGCGGCGAAAATTCGCACGATTTTTGGCCGCTAGCGGCGAAAAATCGCACGGTTTTTGGCCGCTAGCGGCGCGAAAAATCGCGCTATTTTTGGCCGGTAGCGGCGAAAATCGCGATTTTTTGCCCGCCAGCTGCGAAAATCGCATGGTTTTTTGGCCGCTAGCGGGGGAAAATCGCACGGTTTTTTGGCCGCTAGCGGCGAAAATCGCGCTATTTTTGGCCGGTAGCGGCGAAAATCGCGCTATTTTTTGGCCCGTAGCGGCAAAAATCGCAATTTTTGCCCCGCCAGCTGCGCAAAATTGCATATTTTTTTGGCTGCTAGCGGGTCAAAAATAGTGCGGTTTTTTGGCCAGTATCGGCGAAAATCGTACTATTTTCGCCCGCCAGCTGCAAAATCGCATAGTTTCTGGCCGCTATCGGCGAAATTCGGACGATTTTGGCCGCTAGCTGGCGAATAATTCGCACTTTTTTTTGGCCCCTAGCGGCGAAATTTGCACGATTTTTGGCCGCTAGCGGCGAAAATCGCACGGTTTTTGGCCGCTAGCGGCGAAAATCGCGCTATTTTGGCCGGTAGCGGCGAAAATCGCGATCTTTGCCCGCCAGCTGGCAAAAACGCATGGTTTTTGGCCGCTACCGGCGAAAATCGCGCGGTTTTGGCCGGTAGCGGCGAAAATCGCGCTATTTTCGCCCGCCAGCTGCAAAAATCGCATAGTTTCTGGCCACTAGCGGCGAAATTCGCACGATTTTTGGCGGCTAGCGGCGAAATTTGCGCGGTTTTCGGCCGTTAGCGGCAAAAATCGCCCGATTTTTGGCCGCTAGCAGGCAAAATCGCACGTGTTTGTAGCCGCTAGCAGCAAAAAATCGCGATTTTTGCCCGCCAGCTGCGAAAATCGCATGGTTTTGGCCGCTAGCGGCGAAAACCGCGCGGTTTGGCCGGTAGCGGCGAAAATCGCGCTATTTTTGCCGCAGCTGCAAAAATCGCATAGTCTTCTGGCCAATAGCGGCGAAAATCGCACGATTTTGGCCGCTAGCGGCGAAATTCGCACGGATTTTTGGCCGCTAGCTGCGAAATTTGCACCGATTTTTGGCCACTAGCGGCGAAAATCGCACGGTTTTTGTCCGCTAGCGGCGAAAATCGCGCTATTTTGGCCGGTAGCGGCAAAAATCGCGATTTTTGCCCGCCAGCTGCGAAAATCGCATAAGATTTTAGCGGCTAGCGGCGAAAGTCGCGCTATTTTTGGCCGGTAGCGGCGAAAATCGCATGGTTTTTGGCCGCTAGCGGATAAAATCCGCGGGTTTTCTGGCCGGTAGCGGTGAAAATCGCGATTTTTGGGAGGTATCGGCGAAATTTCGCGCGATTTTTGCCCGCCAGCTGCAAAAAATCGCATGGTTTTCTGGCCGCTAGCGTCGAAAATAGTGCGGTTTTCCGCCCCTAGCGGCAAAAATCGCCCGATTTTTGGCCGCTAGCGGCGAAAATCGCATGGTTTTTGGCCGCTAGCGGCGAAAAAAAGCGCTATTTTTTGCCCGGTAGCGGCGAAAATCGCGATTTTTGGCAGGTAGCCGCGAAATTTGCATGATTTTTGGCCGCTAGCGGCGAAAAATCTCACGGTTTTTGGCCGCTAGCGGCAAAAATCGCGCTAATTTTGGCCGGTAGCGGCGAAAATCGCGCTATTTTTGCCCTACCAGCTGCAAAAATCGCATAGTTTTCTGGCCGCTAGCGGCGAAAATCGCATAATTTTTGGCCGCTAGCGGCGAAATTCGCACGATTTTTGGCCGCTAGCGGCAAAAATCGCGTTTTTTGCCCCGCCAGCTGTGAAAATCGCATGGTTTTTTTTCCGATAGCGGCAAAAATCGCTCGATTTTTGGCCCGTTGCGGCCGAAAAATCGCATTATTTTTGACCGCTAGCGGCGAAAATTCGCAACGATTTTTTGGCCGCTAGCGGCGAAATTTGCACGATTTTTGGCCGCTAGCGGCGAAAATCGCACGGTTTTTGGCAGATAGCGGCGAAATTCGCGCGGTTTTTTGCCCGCCAGCTGCGAAAATCGCAGAGTTTCTGGCCCCTACCGCCACAAATCCGCCCGATTTTTGGCCCCTAAGCGGCGAAATTCGCACGATTTTTGGCCGCTAGCGGCAAAAAATCGCGTTTTTTTGTGCCCGCCAGCTGCGAAAATCGCATGGTTTTTGGCCGCTAGCGGCAAAAATCGCCCGGATTTTTGGCCGCTAGCGGCGAAAATTCGCACGATTTTGGCCGCTAGCAGCGAAAAAAAAGCGCTATTTTTGGCCAGTAGCTGCGAAAATCGCGATTTTTGCCCGCCACCTGCGAAAATCGCATGGTTTTTGGCCGCTAGCGGCAAAAATAGTGCGATTTTCGCCCACTAGCGGCCAAAAATCGTGCGATTTTCGCCGCTAGCGGCCAAAAATAGTGCGATTTTTGCCGCTAGCGGCCAAAAAACCATCATTGTTTGAAAGGGCCAAAACAGATTACTGTCAATTAGTTTGACCTAACATCTGCAAGGTCCTGAAGGAATGGAATTTTTTTTTTTGTAAAACTTTGTTTGCTAAAAACAAACCCTGCCTAATGAACCTGCTCATTTTTTTTTAGAAATGGTAATTGCAACATTATCAAAGGCCATTGTTTTAATAGCCAAAGTACCAAATGAAAGACCAAGAAGCAACAAACAGGTACATGGTAGAAAGGACAAAAGAATGGTTACGAGGACCCTTTCATTTGTTAAAGAAATGACTGGGAAAAATGCTGTCATACCACAAGGGGTCTTAACCCTTGTCATATACATCACTGACGTTAATCTAAATATTACCAACCACAAAAATTGCTGATAACATGTTATAAAAAAAATAAAGAATATAATATTGAGGCCTTAATGCAGATCTCTAACTCTACAAATAGTAACAAGACTGGCAATTTCTTAATATAAAACAGAAAAAAATCCAAGACCTTGCACGTAAGCCAGAACAATCCATATCACAACAATGTGATTGTTGTGATATGTGAATCCATATCACAACAATCGCATAGTTTCTGGCCGCTAGCGGCGAACATCGCATGGTTTTTGGCCGCTAGCGGCAAAAATCGCGCGGTTTTTGGCCGGTAGCGGAGAAAATCGCGCTATTTTCGCCCGCCAGCTGCAAAAATCGCATAGTTTCTATCCGCTAGCGACGAAATTCGCAAGATGTTTGGCCGCTAGCGGCGAAATTCGCACGATTTTTGGCCGCTAGCGGCGAAAATCGCACTGTTTTTGGCCACTAGCGGCGAAAATCGCCCTATTTTTGGCCGGTAGCGGCGAAAATCGCGATTTTTTGCCCGCCAGCTGCGAAAATCGAATGGTTTTTGACCGCTAGCGGCGAAAATCGCGCGGTTTTTTGGCCGGTAGCGGCGAAAATCGGTCGATTTTTGGCAGGTAGCGGCAAAATTCGCGCGGTTTTTTGGCCGCCAGCTGCAAAAATCGCATGGTTTCTGGCCGCTAGCGTCGAAAATAGCGCGGTTTCGGCCGTTAGCGGCAAAAATCGCCCGATTTCTGGCCGCTAGCGGTGAAAATCGCACGGTTTTTGGCCGCTAGCGGCGAAAATCGCGCTATTTTTGGCCGGTAGCGGCGAAAATCGCGATTTTTGCCCGCCAGCTGCGAAAATCGCATGGTTTTTGGCCGCTAGCGGCGAAAATCGCGCGGTTTTTTGGCCGGTAGCGGCGAAAATCGCGCTATTTTCGCCTGCCAGCTGCAAAAATCGCATAGTTTCTGGCTGCTAGCGGCGAAAATCGCGCTATTTTTGGCCGGTAGCGGCGAAAATCGCGATTTTGCCCGCCAGCTGCGAAAATCGCATGGTTTTTGGCCGCTAGCGGGGAAAATCGCACGGTTTTTGGCCGCTAGCGGCGAAAATCGCGCTATTTTTGGCCGGTAGCGGCGAAAATCGCGCTATTTTTGGCCCGTAGCGGCAAAAATCGCAATTTTTGCCCGCCAGCTGCGAAAATTGCATATTTTTTGGCTGCTAGCGGGTCAAAAATAGTGCGGTTTTTGGCCAGTATCGGCGAAAATCGTACTATTTTCGCCCGCCAGCTGCAAAAATCGCATAGTTTCTGGCCGCTAGCGGCGAAATTCGGACGATTTTTGGCCGCTAGCGGCGAAATTCGCACTTTTTTTGGCCCCTAGCGGCGAAATTTGCACGATTTTTGGCCGCTAGCGGCGAAAATCGCACGGTTTTTGGCCGCTAGCGGCGAAAATCGCGCTATTTTTGGCCGGTAGCGGCGAAAATCGCGATCTTTGCCCGCCAGCTGCAAAAAACGCATGGTTTTTGGCCGCTACCGGCGAAAATCGCGCGGTTTTTGGCCGGTAGCGGGGAAAATCGCGCTATTTTCGCCCGCCAGCTGCAAAAATCGCATAGTTTCTGGCCACTAGCGGCGAAATTTGCACGATTTTTGGCGGCTAGCGGCGAAATTTGCGCGGTTTTCGGCCGTTAGCGGCAAAAATCGCCCGATTTTTGGCCGCTAGCGGCAAAAATCGCACGGTTTTGTAGCCGCTAGCAGCAAAAATCCGCGATTTTTGCCCGCCAGCTGCGAAAATCGCATGGTTTTTTGGCCGCTAGCGGCGAAAACCGCGCGGTTTTTGGCCGGTAGCGGCGAAAATCGCGTTATTTTTTGCCCGCCAGCTGCAAAAATCGCATAGTTTCTGGCCACTAGCGGCGAAAATCGCACGATTTTTGGCCGCTAGCGGCGAAATTCGCACGATTTTTGGCCGCTAGCTGCGAAATTTGCACGATTTTGGCCACTAGCGGCGAAAATCGCACGGTTTTTGTCCGCTAGCGGCGAAAATCGCGCTATTTTTGGCCGGTAGCGGCAAAAATCGCGATTTTTGCCCGCTAGCTGCGAAAATCGCATAGATTTTAGCCGCTAGCGGCGAAAGTCGCGCTATTTTTGGCCGGTAGCGGCGAAAATCGCATGGTTTTTGGCCGCTAGCGGCTAAAATCGCGCGGTTTCTGGCCGGTAGCGGTGAAAAATCGCGATTTTTGGGAGGTATCGGCGAAATTCGCGCGATTTTTGCCCGCCAGCTGCAAAAATCGCATGGTTTCTGGCCGCTAGCGTCGAAAATAGTGCGGTTTTTCCGCCCCTAGCGGCAAAAAATCGCCCGATTTTTGGCCGCTAGCGGCGAAAATCGCATGGTTTTTGGCCGCTAGCGGCGAAAAAAAGCGCTATTTTTTGCCCGGTAGCGGCGAAAATCGCGATTTTTTGGCAGGTAGCCGCGAAATTTGCATGATTTTTGGCCGCTAGCGGCGAAAATCTCACGGTTTTTGGCCGCTAGCGGCAAAATCGCGCTAATTTTGGCCGGTAGCGGCGAAAATCGCGCTATTTTTGCCTACCAGCTGCAAAAATCGCATAGTTTCTGGCCGCTAGCGGCGAAAATCGCATAATTTTTGGCCGCTAGCGGCGAAATTCGCACGATTTTTGGCCGCTAGCGGCAAAAATCGCGTTTTTTTGCCCGCCAGCTGTGAAAATCGTATGGTTTTTTTTCCGATAGCGGCAAAAATCGCTCGATTTTTGGCCCGTTGCGGCGAAAATCGCATTATTTTTGGCCGCTAGCGGCGAAATTCGCACGATTTTTGGCCGCTAGCGGCGAAATTTTGCACGATTTTTGGCCGCTAGCGGCGAAAATCGCACGGTTTTTTGGCAGATAGCGGCGAAATTCGCGCGGTTTTTTGCCCGCCAGCTGCGAAAATCGCAGAGTTTCTGGCCCCTACCGCCACAAATCGCCCGATTTTTGGCCCCTAGCGGCGAAATTCGCACGATTTTTGGCCGCTAGCGGCAAAAATCGCGTTTTTTTGCCCGCCAGCTGCGAAAATCGCATGGTTTTTGGCCGCTAGCGGCAAAATCGCCCCGATTTTTGGCCGCTAGCGGCGAAATTCGCACGATTTTTGGCCCGCTAGCAGCGAAAAAAGCGCTATTTTTGGCCAGTAGCTGCGAAAATCGCGATTTTTGCCCGCCACCTGCGAAAATCGCATGGTTTTTGGCCGCTAGCGGCAAAAATAGTGCGATTTTCGCCACTAGCGGCCAAAAATCGTGCGATTTTCGCCGCTAGCGGCCAAAAATAGTGCGATTTTTGCCGCTAGCGGCCAAAAACCATCATTGTTTGAAAGGGCAAAACAGATTACTGTCAATTAGTTTGACCTAACATCTGCAAGGTCCTGAAGGAATGGAATTTTTTTTTTTGTAAAAACTTTGTTTGCTAAAAACAAACCCTGCCTAATGAACCTGCTCATTTTTTTTTAGAAATGGTAATTGCAACATTATCAAAGGCCATTGTTTTAATAGCCAAAGTACCAAATGAAAGACCAAGAAGCAACAAACAGGTACATGGTAGAAAGGACAAAAGAATGGTTACGAGGACCCTTTCATTTGTTAAAGAAATGACTGGGAAAAATGCTGTCATACCACAAGGGGTCTTAACCCTTGTCATATACATCACTGACGTTAATCTAAATATTACCAACCACAAAAATTGCTGATAACATGTTATAAAAAAAATAAAGAATATAATATTGAGGCCTTAATGCAGATCTCTAACTCTACAAATAGTAACAAGACTGGCAATTTCTTAATATAAAACAGAAAAAAAATCCAAGACCTTGCACGTAAGCCAGAACAATCCATATCACAACAATGTGATTGTTGTGATATGTGAATCCATATCACAACAATCGCATAGTTTCTGGCCGCTAGCGGCGAACATCGCATGGTTTTTGGCCGCTAGCGGCAAAAATCGCGCGGTTTTTGGCCGGTAGCGGAGAAAATCGCGCTATTTTCGCCCGCCAGCTGCAAAAATCGCATAGTTTCTATCCGCTAGCGACGAAATTCGCAAGATGTTTGGCCGCTAGCGGCGAAATTCGCACGATTTTTGGCCGCTAGCGGCGAAAATCGCAACTGTTTTTGGCCACTAGCGGCGAAAATCGCCCTATTTTTGGCCGGTAGCGGCGAAAATCGCGATTTTTGCCCGCCAGCTGCGAAAATCGAATGGTTTTTTGACCGCTAGCGGCGAAAATCGCGCGGTTTTTGGCCGGTAGCGGCGAAAATCGGTCGATTTTTGGCAGGTAGCGGCAAAATTCGCGCGGTTTTTGGCCGCCAGCTGCAAAAATCGCATGGTTTCTGGCCGCTAGCGTCGAAAATAGCGCGGTTTTCGGCCGTTAGCGGCAAAAATCGCCCGATTTCTGGCCGCTAGCGGTGAAAATCGCACGGTTTTTGGCCGCTAGCGGCGAAAATCGCGCTATTTTTGGCCGGTAGCGGCGAAAATCGCGATTTTTGCCCGCCAGCCTGCGAAAATCGCATGGTTTTTGGCCGCTAGCGGCGAAAATCGCGCGGTTTTTGGCCGGTAGCGGCGAAATCGCGCTATTTTCGCCTGCCAGCTGTAAAAATCGCATAGTTTCTGGCTGCTAGCGGCGAAAATCGCACGATTTTTGGCTGCTAGCGGCAAAATTTGCACGATTTTTGGCCGCTAGCGGCGAAATTTGCACAATTTTTGACTGCTAGCGGCGAAATTCGCACGATTTTTGGCCGCTAGCGGCGAAAATCGCACGGTTTTTGGCCGCTAGCGGCGAAAATCGCGCTATTTTTGGCCGGTAGCGGCGAAAATCGCGATTTTTGCCCGCCAGCTGCGAAAATCGCATGGTTTTTGGCCGCTAGCGGGGAAAATCGCACGGTTTTTGGCCGCTAGCGGCGAAAATCGCGCTATTTTTGGCCGGTAGCGGCGAAAATCGCGCTATTTTTGGCCCGTAGCGGCAAAAATCGCAATTTTTGCCCGCCAGCTGCGAAAATTGCATATTTTTTGGCTGCTAGCGGGTCAAAAATAGTGCGGTTTTTGGCCAGTATCGGCGAAAATCGTACTATTTTCGCCCGCCAGCTGCAAAAATCGCATAGTTTCTGGCCGCTAGCGGCGAAATTCGGACGATTTTTGGCCGCTAGCGGCGAAATTCGCACTTTTTTTGGCCCCTAGCGGCGAAATTTGCACGATTTTTGGCCGCTAGCGGCGAAAATCGCACGGTTTTTGGCCGCTAGCGGCGAAAATCGCGCTATTTTTGGCCGGTAGCGGCGAAAATCGCGATCTTTGCCCGCCAGCTGCAAAAAACGCATGGTTTTTGGCCGCTACCGGCGAAAATCGCGCGGTTTTTGGCCGGTAGCGGCGAAAATCGCGCTATTTTCGCCCGCCAGCTGCAAAAATCGCATAGTTTCTGGCCACTAGCGGCGAAATTCGCACGATTTTTGGCGGCTAGCGGCGAAATTTGCGCGGTTTTTCGGCCGTTAGCGGCAAAAATCGCCCGATTTTTGGCCGCTAGCGGCGAAATTCGCACTTTTTTTTGGCCCCTAGCGGCGAAATTTGCACGATTTTTGGCCGCTAGCGGCGAAAATCGCACGGTTTTTTGGCCGCTAGCGGCGAAAATCGCGCTATTTTTGACCGGTAGCGGCGAAAATCGCGATCTTTGCCCGCCAGCTGCAAAAAACGCATGGTTTTTGGCCGCTACCGGCGAAAATCGCGCGGTTTTTTGGCCGGTAGCGGCGAAAATCGCGCTATTTTCGCCCGCCAGCTGCAAAAATCGCATAGTTTCTGGCCACTAGCGGCGAAATTCGCACGATTTTTGGCGGCTAGCGGCGAAATTTGCGCGGTTTTCGGCCGTTAGCGGCAAAAATCGCCCGATTTTTGGCCGCTAGCGGCAAAAATCGCACGGTTTGTAGCCGCTAGCAGCAAAAATCGCGATTTTTGGCCGCCAGCTGCGAAAATCGCATGGTTTTTGGCCGCTAGCGGCGAAAACCGCGCGGTTTTTGGCCGGTAGCGGCGAAAATCGCGCTATTTTTTGCCCGCCAGCTGCAAAAATCGCATAGTTTCTGGCCACTAGCGGCGAAAATCGCACGATTTTTGGCCGCTAGCGGCGAAATTCGCACGATTTTTGGCCGCTAGCTGCGAAATTTGCACGATTTTTGGCCACTAGCGGCGAAAATCGCACGGTTTTTGTCCGCTAGCGGCGAAAATCGCGCTATTTTTGGCCGGTAGCGGCAAAAAATCGCGATTTTTGCCCGCCAGCTGCGAAAATCGCATAGATTTTAGCCGCTAGCGGCGAAAGTCGCGCTATTTTTGGCCGGTAGCGGCGAAAATCGCATGGTTTTTGGCCGCTAGCGGCTAAATCGCGCGGTTTCTGGCCGGTAGCGGTGAAAATCGCGATTTTTGGGAGGTATCGGCGAAATTCGCGCGATTTTTGCCCGCCAGCTGCAAAAATCGCATGGTTTCCTGGCCGCTAGCGTCGAAAATAGTGCGGTTTTCCGCCCCTAGCGGCAAAAATCGCCCGATTTTTGGCCGCTAGCGGCGAAAATCGCATAGTTTTTGGCCGCTAGCGGCGAAAAAAAGCGCTATTTTTGCCCGGTAGCGGCGAAAATCGCGATTTTTTGGCAGGTAGCCGCGAAATTTGCATGATTTTTGGCCGCTAGCGGCGAAAATCTCACGGTTTTTGGCCGCTAGCGGCAAAAATCGCGCTAATTTTGGCCGGTAGCGGCGAAAATCGCGCTATTTTTGCCTACCAGCTGCAAAAATCGCATAGTTTCTGGCCGCTAGCGGCGAAAATCGCATAATTTTTGGCCGCTAGCGGCGAAATTCGCACGATTTTTGGCCGCTAGCGGCAAAAATCGCGTTTTTTGCCCGCCAGCTGTGAAAATCGCATGGTTTTTTTCCGATAGCGGCAAAAATCGCTCGATTTTTGGCCCGTTGCGGCGAAAATCGCATTATTTTTGGCCGCTAGCGGCGAAATTCGCACGATTTTTGGCCGCTAGCGGCGAAATTTGCACGATTTTTGGCCGCTAGCGGCGAAAATCGCACGGTTTTTTGGCAGATAGCGGCGAAATTCGCGCGGTTTTTTGCCCGCCAGCTGCGAAAATCGCAGAGTTTCTGGCCCCTACCGCCACAAATCGCCCGATTTTGGCCCCTAGCGGCGAAATTCGCACGATTTTTGGCCGCTAGCGGCAAAAATCGCGTTTTTTGCCCGCCAGCTGCGAAAATCGCATGGTTTTTGGCCGCTAGCGGCAAAAATCGCCCGATTTTTGGCCGCTAGCGGCAAAAATCGCCCGATTTTTGGCCGCTAGCGGCGAAATTCGCACGATTTTTGGCCGCTAGCAGCGAAAAAAGCGCTATTTTTGGCCAGTAGCTGCGAAAATCGCGATTTTTGCCCGCCACCTGCGAAAATCGCATGATTTTTGGCCGCTAGCGGCAAAAATAGTGCGATTTTCGCCACTAGCGGCCAAAAATCGTGCGATTTTCGCCGCTAGCGGCCAAAAATAGTGCGATTTTTGCCGCTAGCGGCCAAAAACCATCATTGTTTGAAAGGGCAAAACAGATTACTGTCAATTAGTTTGACCTAACATCTGCAAGGTCCTGAAGGAATGGAATTTTTTTTTTTGTAAAACTTTGTTTGCTAAAAACAAACCCTGCCTAATGAACCTGCTCATTTTTTTTTAGAAATGGTAATTGCAACATTATCAAAGGCCATTGTTTTAATAGCCAAAGTACCAAATGAAAGACCAAGAAGCAACAAACAGGTACATGGTAGAAAGGACAAAAGAATGGTTACGAGGACCCTTTCATTTGTTAAAGAAATGACTGGGAAAAATGCTGTCATACCACAAGGGGTCTTAACCCTTGTCATATACATCACTGACGTTAATCTAAATATTACCAACCACAAAAATTGCTGATAACATGTTATAAAAAAAATAAAGAATATAATATTGAGGCCTTAATGCAGATCTCTAACTCTACAAATAGTAACAAGACTGGCAATTTCTTAATATAAAACAGAAAAAAATCCAAGACCTTGCACGTAAGCCAGAACAATCCATATCACAACAATGTGATTGTTGTGATATGTGAATCCATATCACAACAATCGCATAGTTTCTGGCCGCTAGCGGCGAACATCGCATGGTTTTTGGCCGCTAGCGGCAAAAATCGCGCGGTTTTTGGCCGGTAGCGGAGAAAATCGCGCTATTTTCGCCCGCCAGCTGCAAAAATCGCATAGTTTCTATCCGCTAGCGACGAAATTCGCAAGATGTTTGGCCGCTAGCGGCGAAATTCGCACGATTTTTGGCCGCTAGCGGCGAAAATCGCACTGTTTTTGGCCACTAGCGGCGAAAATCGCCCTATTTTTGGCCGGTAGCGGCGAAAATCGCGATTTTTGCCCGCCAGCTGCGAAAATCGAATGGTTTTTGACCGCTAGCGGCGAAAATCGCGCGGTTTTTGGCCGGTAGCGGCGAAAATCGGTCGATTTTTGGCAGGTAGCGGCAAAATTCGCGCGGTTTTTGGCCGCCAGCTGCAAAAATCGCATGGTTTCTGGCCGCTAGCGTCGAAAATAGCGCGGTTTTCGGCCGTTAGCGGCAAAAATCGCCCGATTTCTGGCCGCTAGCGGTGAAAATCGCACGGTTTTTTGGCCGCTAGCGGCGAAAATCGCGCTATTTTTGGCCGGTAGCGGCGAAAATCGCGATTTTTTGCCCGCCAGCTGCGAAAATCGCATGGTTTTTGGCCGCTAGCGGCGAAAATCGCGCGGTTTTTGGCCGGTAGCGGCGAAAATCGCGCTATTTTCGCCTGCCAGCTGCAAAAATCGCATAGTTTCTGGCTGCTAGCGGCGAAAATCGCACGATTTTTGGCTGCTAGCGGCAAAATTTGCACGATTTTTGGCCGCTAGCGGCGAAATTTGCACAATTTTTGGCCGCTAGCGGCGAAAATCGCACGGTTTTTGGCCGCTATCGGCGAAAATCGCGCGGTTTTTGGCCGGAAGCGGCGAAAATCGCGTTATTTTTGCCCGCCAGCTGCAAAAATCGCATAGTTTCTGGCCGCTAGCGGCGAAAATCGCACTATTTTTGGCCGTTAGCGGCGAAATTCGCACGATTTTTGGCCGCTAGCGGCGAAAATCGCACGGTTTTTGGCCGCTAGCGGCGAAAATCGCGCTATTTTTGGCCGGTAGCGGCGAAAATCGCGATTTTTGCCCGCCAGCTGCGAAAATCGCATGGTTTTTGGCCGCTAGCGGGGAAAATCGCACGGTTTTTGGCCGCTAGCGGCGAAAATCGCGCTATTTTTGGCCGGTAGCGGCGAAAATCGCGCTATTTTTGGCCCGTAGCGGCAAAAATCGCAATTTTTGCCCGCCAGCTGCGAAAATTGCATATTTTTTGGCTGCTAGCGGGTCAAAAATAGTGCGGTTTTTGGCCAGTATCGGCGAAAATCGTACTATTTTCGCCCGCCAGCTGCAAAAATCGCATAGTTTCTGGCCGCTAGCGGCGAAATTCGGACGATTTTTGGCCGCTAGCGGCGAAATTCGCACTTTTTTTTGGCCCCTAGCGGCGAAATTTGCACGATTTTTGGCCGCTAGCGGCGAAAATCGCACGGTTTTTGGCCGCTAGCGGCGAAAATCGCGCTATTTTTGGCCGGTAGCGGCGAAAATCGCGATCTTTGCCCGCCAGCTGCAAAAAACGCATGGTTTTTGGCCGCTACCGGCGAAAATCGCGCGGTTTTTGGCCGGTAGCGGCGAAAATCGCGCTATTTTCGCCCGCCAGCTGCAAAAATCGCATAGTTTCTGGCCACTAGCGGCGAAATTCGCACGATTTTTGGCGGCTAGCGGCGAAATTTGCGCGGTTTTCGGCCGTTAGCGGCAAAAATCGCCCGATTTTTGGCCGCTAGCGGCAAAAATCGCACGGTTTGTAGCCGCTAGCAGCAAAAATCGCGATTTTTGCCCGCCAGCTGCGAAAATCGCATGGTTTTTGGCCGCTAGCGGCGAAAACCGCGCGGTTTTTGGCCGGTAGCGGCGAAAATCGCGCTATTTTTGCCCGCCAGCTGCAAAAATCGCATAGTTTCTGGCCACTAGCGGCGAAAATCGCACGATTTTTGGCCGCTAGCGGCGAAATTCGCACGATTTTTGGCCGCTAGCTGCGAAATTTGCACGATTTTTGGCCACTAGCGGCGAAAATCGCACGGTTTTTGTCCGCTAGCGGCGAAAATCGCGCTATTTTTGGCCGGTAGCGGCAAAAATCGCGATTTTTGCCCGCCAGCTGCGAAAATCGCATAGATTTTAGCCGCTAGCGGCGAAAGTCGCGCTATTTTTGGCCGGTAGCGGCGAAAATCGCATGGTTTTTGGCCGCTAGCGGCTAAAATCGCGCGGTTTCTGGCCGGTAGCGGTGAAAATCGCGATTTTTGGGAGGTATCGGCGAAATTCGCGCGATTTTTGCCCGCCAGCTGCAAAAATCGCATGGTTTCTGGCCGCTAGCGTCGAAAATAGTGCGGTTTTCCGCCCCTAGCGGCAAAAATCGCCCGATTTTTGGCCGCTAGCGGCGAAAATCGCATGGTTTTTGGCCGATGGCGGCGAAAAAAGCGCTATTTTTGCCCGGTAGCGGCGAAAATCGCGATTTTTGGCAGGTAGCCGCGAAATTTGCATGATTTTTGGCCGCTAGCGGCGAAAATCGCACGGTTTTTGGCAGATAGCGGCGAAATTCGCGCGGTTTTTTGCCCGCCAGCTGCGAAAATCGCAGAGTTTCTGGCCCCTACCGCCACAAATCGCCCGATTTTTGGCCCCTAGCGGCGAAATTCGCACGATTTTTGGCCGCTAGCGGCAAAAATCGCGTTTTTTGCCCGCCAGCTGCGAAAATCGCATGGTTTTTGGCCGCTAGCGGCAAAAATCGCCCGATTTTTGGCCGCTAGCGGCGAAATTCGCACGATTTTTGGCCGCTAGCAGCGAAAAAAGCGCTATTTTTGGCCAGTAGCTGCGAAAATCGCGATTTTTGCCCGCCACCTGCGAAAATCGCATGGTTTTTGGCCGCTAGCGGCAAAAATAGTGCGATTTTCGCCACTAGCGGCCAAAAATCGTGCGATTTTCGCCGCTAGCGGCCAAAAATAGTGCGATTTTTGCCGCTAGCGGCCAAAAACCATCATTGTTTGAAAGGGCAAAACAGATTACTGTCAATTAGTTTGACCTAACATCTGCAAGGTCCTGAAGGAATGGAATTTTTTTTTTTGTAAAACTTTGTTTGCTAAAAACAAACCCTGCCTAATGAACCTGCTCATTTTTTTTAGAAATGGTAATTGCAACATTATCAAAGGCCATTGTTTTAATAGCCAAAGTACCAAATGAAAGACCAAGAAGCAACAAACAGGTACATGGTAGAAAGGACAAAAGAATGGTTACGAGGACCCTTTCATTTGTTAAAGAAATGACTGGGAAAAATGCTGTCATACCACAAGGGGTCTTAACCCTTGTCATATACATCACTGACGTTAATCTAAATATTACCAACCACAAAAATTGCTGATAACATGTTATAAAAAAAATAAAGAATATAATATTGAGGCCTTAATGCAGATCTCTAACTCTACAAATAGTAACAAGACTGGCAATTTCTTAATATAAAACAGAAAAAAATCCAAGACCTTGCACGTAAGCCAGAACAATCCATATCACAACAATGTGATTGTTGTGATATGTGAATCCATATCACAACAATCGCATAGTTTCTGGCCGCTAGCGGCGAACATCGCATGGTTTTTGGCCGCTAGCGGCAAAAATCGCGCGGTTTTTGGCCGGTAGCGGAGAAAATCGCGCTATTTTCGCCCGCCAGCTGCAAAAATCGCATAGTTTCTATCCGCTAGCGACGAAATTCGCAAGATGTTTGGCCGCTAGCGGCGAAATTCGCACGATTTTTGGCCGCTAGCGGCGAAAATCGCACTGTTTTTGGCCACTAGCGGCGAAAATCGCCCTATTTTTGGCCGGTAGCGGCGAAAATCGCGATTTTTGCCCGCCAGCTGCGAAAATCGAATGGTTTTTGACCGCTAGCGGCGAAAATCGCGCGGTTTTTGGCCGGTAGCGGCGAAAATCGGTCGATTTTTGGCAGGTAGCGGCAAAATTCGCGCGGTTTTTGGCCGCCAGCTGCAAAAATCGCATGGTTTCTGGCCGCTAGCGTCGAAAATAGCGCGGTTTTCGGCCGTTAGCGGCAAAAATCGCCCGATTTCTGGCCGCTAGCGGTGAAAATCGCACGGTTTTTGGCCGCTAGCGGCGAAAATCGCGCTATTTTTGGCCGGTAGCGGCGAAAATCGCGATTTTTGCCCGCCAGCTGCGAAAATCGCATGGTTTTTGGCCGCTAGCGGCGAAAATCGCGCGGTTTTTGGCCGGTAGCGGCGAAAATCGCGCTATTTTCGCCTGCCAGCTGCAAAAATCGCATAGTTTCTGGCTGCTAGCGGCGAAAATCGCACGATTTTTGGCTGCTAGCGGCAAAATTTGCACGATTTTTGGCCGCTAGCGGCGAAATTTGCACAATTTTTGGCCGCTAGCGGCGAAAATCGCACGGTTTTTGGCCGCTATCGGCGAAAATCGCGCGGTTTTTGGCCGGAAGCGGCGAAAATCGCGTTATTTTTGCCCGCCAGCTGCAAAAATCGCATAGTTTCTGGCCGCTAGCGGCGAAAATCGCACTATTTTTGGCCGTTAGCGGCGAAATTCGCACGATTTTTGGCCGCTAGCGGCGAAAATCGCACGGTTTTTGGCCGCTAGCGGCGAAAATCGCGCTATTTTTGGCCGGTAGCGGCGAAAATCGCGATTTTTGCCCGCCAGCTGCGAAAATCGCATGGTTTTTGGCCGCTAGCGGGGAAAATCGCACGGTTTTTGGCCGCTAGCGGCGAAAATCGCACTATTTTTGGCCGGTAGCGGCGAAAATCGCGCTATTTTTGGCCCGTAGCGGCAAAAATCGCAATTTTTGCCCGCCAGCTGCGAAAATTGCATATTTTTTGGCTGCTAGCGGGTCAAAAATAGTGCGGTTTTTGGCCAGTATCGGCGAAAATCGTACTATTTTCGCCCGCCAGCTGCAAAAATCGCATAGTTTCTGGCCGCTAGCGGCGAAATTCGGACGATTTTTGGCCGCTAGCGGCGAAATTCGCACTTTTTTTGGCCCCTAGCGGCGAAATTTGCACGATTTTTGGCCGCTAGCGGCGAAAATCGCACGGTTTTTGGCCGCTAGCGGCGAAAATCGCGCTATTTTTGGCCGGTAGCGGCGAAAATCGCGATCTTTGCCCGCCAGCTGCAAAAAACGCATGGTTTTTGGCCGCTACCGGCGAAAATCGCGCGGTTTTTGGCCGGTAGCGGCGAAAATCGCGCTATTTTCGCCCGCCAGCTGCAAAAATCGCATAGTTTCTGGCCACTAGCGGCGAAATTCGCACGATTTTTGGCGGCTAGCGGCGAAATTTGCGCGGTTTTCGGCCGTTAGCGGCAAAAATCGCCCGATTTTTGGCCGCTAGCGGCAAAAATCGCACGGTTTGTAGCCGCTAGCAGCAAAAATCGCGATTTTTGCCCGCCAGCTGCGAAAATCGCATGGTTTTTGGCCGCTAGCGGCGAAAACCGCGCGGTTTTTGGCCGGTAGCGGCGAAAATCGCGCTATTTTTGCCCGCCAGCTGCAAAAATCGCATAGTTTCTGGCCACTAGCGGCGAAAATCGCACGATTTTTGGCCGCTAGCGGCGAAATTCGCACGATTTTTGGCCGCTAGCTGCGAAATTTGCACGATTTTTGGCCACTAGCGGCGAAAATCGCACGGTTTTTGTCCGCTAGCGGCGAAAATCGCGCTATTTTTGGCCGGTAGCGGCAAAAAATCGCGATTTTTGCCCGCCAGCTGCGAAAATCGCATAGATTTTAGCCGCTAGCGGCGAAAGTCGCGCTATTTTTGGCCGGTAGCGGCGAAAATCGCATGGTTTTTGGCCGCTAGCGGCTAAAATCGCGCGGTTTCTGGCCGGTAGCGGTGAAAATCGCGATTTTTGGGAGGTATCGGCGAAATTCGCGCGATTTTTGCCCGCCAGCTGCAAAAATCGCATGGTTTCTGGCCGCTAGCGTCGAAAATAGTGCGGTTTTCCGCCCCTAGCGGCAAAAATCGCCCGATTTTTGGCCGCTAGCGGCGAAAATCGCATGGTTTTTGGCCGCTAGCGGCGAAAAAAAGCGCTATTTTTGCCCGGTAGCGGCGAAAATCGCGATTTTTGGCAGGTAGCCGCGAAATTTGCATGATTTTTGGCCGCTAGCGGCGAAAATCTCACGGTTTTTGGCCGCTAGCGGCAAAAATCGCGCTAATTTTGGCCGGTAGCGGCGAAAATCGCGCTATTTTTGCCTACCAGCTGCAAAAATCGCATAGTTTCTGGCCGCTAGCGGCGAAAATCGCATAATTTTTGGCCGCTAGCGGCGAAATTCGCACGATTTTTGGCCGCTAGCGGCAAAAATCGCGTTTTTTGCCCGCCAGCTGTGAAAATCGCATGGTTTTTTTTCCGATAGCGGCAAAAATCGCTCGATTTTTGGCCCGTTGCGGCGAAAATCGCATTATTTTTGGCCGCTAGCGGCGAAATTCGCACGATTTTTGGCCGCTAGCGGCGAAATTTGCACGATTTTTGGCCGCTATAGCGGCGAAAATCGCACGGTTTTTGGCAGATAGCGGCGAAATTCGCGCGGTTTTTTGCCCGCCAGCTGCGAAAATCGCAGAGTTTCTGGCCCCTACCGCCACAAATCGCCCGATTTTTGGCCCCTAGCGGCGAAATTCGCACGATTTTTGGCCGCTAGCGGCAAAAATCGCGTTTTTTGCCCGCCAGCTGCGAAAATCGCATGGTTTTTGGCCGCTAGCGGCAAAAATCGCCCGATTTTTGGCCGCTAGCGGCGAAATTCGCACGATTTTTGGCCGCTAGCAGCGAAAAAAGCGCTATTTTTGGCCAGTAGCTGCGAAAATCGCGATTTTTGCCCGCCACCTGCGAAAATCGCATGGTTTTTGGCCGCTAGCGGCAAAAATAGTGCGATTTTCGCCACTAGCGGCCAAAAATCGTGCGATTTTCGCCGCTAGCGGCCAAAAATAGTGCGATTTTTGCCGCTAGCGGCCAAAAACCATCATTGTTTGAAAGGGCAAAACAGATTACTGTCAATTAGTTTGACCTAACATCTGCAAGGTCCTGAAGGAATGGAATTTTTTTTGTTGTAAAACTTTGTTTGCTAAAAACAAACCCTGCCTAATGAACCTGCTCATTTTTTTTTAGAAATGGTAATTGCAACATTATCAAAGGCCATTGTTTTAATAGCCAAAGTACCAAATGAAAGACCAAGAAGCAACAAACAGGTACATGGTAGAAAGGACAAAAGAATGGTTACGAGGACCCTTTCATTTGTTAAAGAAATGACTGGGAAAAATGCTGTCATACCACAAGGGGTCTTAACCCTTGTCATATACATCACTGACGTTAATCTAAATATTACCAACCACAAAAATTGCTGATAACATGTTATAAAAAAAATAAAGAATATAATATTGAGGCCTTAATGCAGATCTCTAACTCTACAAATAGTAACAAGACTGGCAATTTCTTAATATAAAACAGAAAAAAATCCAAGACCTTGCACGTAAGCCAGAACAATCCATATCACAACAATGTGATTGTTGTGATATGTGAATCCATATCACAACAATCGCATAGTTTCTGGCCGCTAGCGGCGAACATCGCATGGTTTTTGGCCGCTAGCGGCAAAAATCGCGCGGTTTTTGGCCGGTAGCGGAGAAAATCGCGCTATTTTCGCCCGCCAGCTGCAAAAATCGCATAGTTTCTATCCGCTAGCGACGAAATTCGCAAGATGTTTGGCCGCTAGCGGCGAAATTCGCACGATTTTTGGCCGCTAGCGGCGAAAATCGCACTGTTTTTGGCCACTAGCGGCGAAAATCGCCCTATTTTTGGCCGGTAGCGGCGAAAATCGCGATTTTTGCCCGCCAGCTGCGAAAATCGAATGGTTTTTGACCGCTAGCGGCGAAAATCGCGCGGTTTTTGGCCGGTAGCGGCGAAAATCGGTCGATTTTTGGCAGGTAGCGGCAAAATTCGCGCGGTTTTTGGCCGCCAGCTGCAAAAATCGCATGGTTTCTGGCCGCTAGCGTCGAAAATAGCGCGGTTTTCGGCCGTTAGCGGCAAAAATCGCCCGATTTCTGGCCGCTAGCGGTGAAAATCGCACGGTTTTTGGCCGCTAGCGGCGAAAATCGCGCTATTTTTGGCCGGTAGCGGCGAAAATCGCGATTTTTGCCCGCCAGCTGCGAAAATCGCATGGTTTTTGGCCGCTAGCGGCGAAAATCGCGCGGTTTTTGGCCGGTAGCGGCGAAAATCGCGCTATTTTCGCCTGCCAGCTGCAAAAATCGCATAGTTTCTAGCTGCTAGCGGCGAAAATCGCACGATTTTTGGCTGCTAGCGGCAAAATTTGCACGATTTTTGGCCGCTAGCGGCGAAATTTGCACAATTTTTGGCCGCTAGCGGCGAAAATCGCACGGTTTTTGGCCGCTATCGGCGAAAATCGCGCGGTTTTTGGCCGGAAGCGGCGAAAATCGCGTTATTTTTGCCCGCCAGCTGCAAAAATCGCATAGTTTCTGGCCGCTAGCGGCGAAAATCGCACTATTTTTGGCCGTTAGCGGCGAAATTCGCACGATTTTTGGCCGCTAGCGGCGAAAATCGCACGGTTTTTGGCCGCTAGCGGCGAAAATCGCGCTATTTTTGGCCGGTAGCGGCGAAAATCGCGATTTTTGCCCGCCAGCTGCGAAAATCGCATGGTTTTTGGCCGCTAGCGGGGAAAATCGCACGGTTTTTGGCCGCTAGCGGCGAAAATCGCGCTATTTTTGGCCGGTAGCGGCGAAAATCGCGCTATTTTTGGCCCGTAGCGGCAAAAATCGCAATTTTTGCCCGCCAGCTGCGAAAATTGCATATTTTTTGGCTGCTAGCGGGTCAAAAATAGTGCGGTTTTTGGCCAGTATCGGCGAAAATCGTACTATTTTCGCCCGCCAGCTGCAAAAATCGCATAGTTTCTGGCCGCTAGCGGCGAAATTCGGACGATTTTTGGCCGCTAGCGGCGAAATTCGCACTTTTTTTGGCCCCTAGCGGCGAAATTTGCACGATTTTTGGCCGCTAGCGGCGAAAATCGCACGGTTTTTGGCCGCTAGCGGCGAAAATCGCGCTATTTTTGGCCAGTAGCTGCGAAAATCGCGATTTTTGCCCGCCACCTGCGAAAATCGCATGGTTTTTGGCCGCTAGCGGCAAAAATAGTGCGATTTTCGCCACTAGCGGCCAAAAATCGTGCGATTTTCGCCGCTAGCGGCCAAAAATAGTGCGATTTTTGCCGCTAGCGGCCAAAAACCATCATTGTTTGAAAGGGCAAAACAGATTACTGTCAATTAGTTTGACCTAACATCTGCAAGGTCCTGAAGGAATGGAATTTTTTTTGTTGTAAAACTTTGTTTGCTAAAAACAAACCCTGCCTAATGAACCTGCTCATTTTTTTTTAGAAATGGTAATTGCAACATTATCAAAGGCCATTGTTTTAATAGCCAAAGTACCAAATGAAAGACCAAGAAGCAACAAACAGGTACATGGTAGAAAGGACAAAAGAATGGTTACGAGGACCCTTTCATTTGTTAAAGAAATGACTGGGAAAAATGCTGTCATACCACAAGGGGTCTTAACCCTTGTCATATACATCACTGACGTTAATCTAAATATTACCAACCACAAAAATTGCTGATAACATGTTATAAAAAAAATAAAGAATATAATATTGAGGCCTTAATGCAGATCTCTAACTCTACAAATAGTAACAAGACTGGCAATTTCTTAATATAAAACAGAAAAAAATCCAAGACCTTGCACGTAAGCCAGAACAATCCATATCACAACAATGTGATTGTTGTGATATGTGAATCCATATCACAACAATCGCATAGTTTCTGGCCGCTAGCGGCGAACATCGCATGGTTTTTGGCCGCTAGCGGCAAAAATCGCGCGGTTTTTGGCCGGTAGCGGAGAAAATCGCGCTATTTTCGCCCGCCAGCTGCAAAAATCGCATAGTTTCTATCCGCTAGCGACGAAATTCGCAAGATGTTTGGCCGCTAGCGGCGAAATTCGCACGATTTTTGGCCGCTAGCGGCGAAAATCGCACTGTTTTTGGCCACTAGCGGCGAAAATCGCCCTATTTTTGGCCGGTAGCGGCGAAAATCGCGATTTTTGCCCGCCAGCTGCGAAAATCGAATGGTTTTTGACCGCTAGCGGCGAAAATCGCGCGGTTTTTGGCCGGTAGCGGCGAAAATCGGTCGATTTTTGGCAGGTAGCGGCAAAATTCGCGCGGTTTTTGGCCGCCAGCTGCAAAAATCGCATGGTTTCTGGCCGCTAGCGTCGAAAATAGCGCGGTTTTCGGCCGTTAGCGGCAAAAATCGCCCGATTTCTGGCCGCTAGCGGTGAAAATCGCACGGTTTTTGGCCGCTAGCGGCGAAAATCGCGCTATTTTTGGCCGGTAGCGGCGAAAATCGCGATTTTTGCCCGCCAGCTGCGAAAATCGCATGGTTTTTGGCCGCTAGCGGCGAAAATCGCGCGGTTTTTGGCCGGTAGCGGCGAAAATCGCGCTATTTTCGCCTGCCAGCTGCAAAAATCGCATAGTTTCTAGCTGCTAGCGGCGAAAATCGCACGATTTTTGGCTGCTAGCGGCAAAATTTGCACGATTTTTGGCCGCTAGCGGCGAAATTTGCACAATTTTTGGCCGCTAGCGGCGAAAATCGCACGGTTTTTGGCCGCTATCGGCGAAAATCGCGCGGTTTTTGGCCGGAAGCGGCGAAAATCGCGTTATTTTTGCCCGCCAGCTGCAAAAATCGCATAGTTTCTGGCCGCTAGCGGCGAAAATCGCACTATTTTTGGCCGTTAGCGGCGAAATTCGCACGATTTTTGGCCGCTAGCGGCGAAAATCGCACGGTTTTTGGCCGCTAGCGGCGAAAATCGCGCTATTTTTGGCCGGTAGCGGCGAAAATCGCGATTTTTGCCCGCCAGCTGCGAAAATCGCATGGTTTTTGGCCGCTAGCGGGGAAAATCGCACGGTTTTTGGCCGCTAGCGGCGAAAATCGCGCTATTTTTGGCCGGTAGCGGCGAAAATCGCGCTATTTTTGGCCCGTAGCGGCAAAAATCGCAATTTTTGCCCGCCAGCTGCGAAAATTGCATATTTTTTGGCTGCTAGCGGGTCAAAAATAGTGCGGTTTTTGGCCAGTATCGGCGAAAATCGTACTATTTTCGCCCGCCAGCTGCAAAAATCGCATAGTTTCTGGCCGCTAGCGGCGAAATTCGGACGATTTTTGGCCGCTAGCGGCGAAATTCGCACTTTTTTTGGCCCCTAGCGGCGAAATTTGCACGATTTTTGGCCGCTAGCGGCGAAAATCGCACGGTTTTTGGCCGCTAGCGGCGAAAATCGCGCTATTTTTGGCCGGTAGCGGCGAAAATCGCGATCTTTGCCCGCCAGCTGCAAAAAACGCATGGTTTTTTGGCCGCTACCGGCGAAAATCGCGCGGTTTTTGGCCGGTAGCGGCGAAAATCGCGCTATTTTCGCCCGCCAGCTGCAAAAATCGCATAGTTTCTGGCCACTAGCGGCGAAATTCGCACGATTTTTGGCGGCTAGCGGCGAAATTTGCGCGGTTTTCGGCCGTTAGCGGCAAAAATCGCCCGATTTTTGGCCGCTAGCGGCAAAAATCGCACGGTTTGTAGCCGCTAGCAGCAAAAATCGCGATTTTTGCCCGCCAGCTGCGAAAATCGCATGGTTTTTGGCCGCTAGCGGCGAAAACCGCGCGGTTTTTTGGCCGGTAGCGGCGAAAATCGCGCTATTTTTGCCCGCCAGCTGCAAAAATCGCATAGTTTCTGGCCACTAGCGGCGAAAATCGCACGATTTTTGGCCGCTAGCGGCGAAATTCGCACGATTTTTGGCCGCTAGCTGCGAAATTTGCACGATTTTTGGCCACTAGCGGCGAAAATCGCACGGTTTTTGTCCGCTAGCGGCGAAAATCGCGCTATTTTTGGCCGGTAGCGGCAAAAATCGCGATTTTTGCCCGCCAGCTGCGAAAATCGCATAGATTTTAGCGGCTAGCGGCGAAAGTCGCGCTATTTTTGGCCGGTAGCGGCGAAAATCGCATGGTTTTTGGCCGCTAGCGGCTAAAATCGCGCGGTTTCTGGCCGGTAGCGGTGAAAATCGCGATTTTTGGGAGGTATCGGCGAAATTCGCGCGATTTTTGCCCGCCAGCTGCAAAAATCGCATGGTTTCTGGCCGCTAGCGTCGAAAATAGTGCGGTTTTTCCGCCCCTAGCGGCAAAAATCGCCCGATTTTTGGCCGCTAGCGGCGAAAATCGCATGGTTTTTGGCCGCTAGCGGCGAAAAAAGCGCTATTTTTGCCCGGTAGCGGCGAAAATCGCGATTTTTGGCAGGTAGCCGCGAAATTTGCATGATTTTTGGCCGCTAGCGGCGAAAATCTCACGGTTTTTGGCCGCTAGCGGCAAAAATCGCGCTAATTTTGGCCGGTAGCGGCGAAAATCGCGCTATTTTTGCCTACCAGCTGCAAAAATCGCATAGTTTCTGGCCGCTAGCGGCGAAAATCGCATAATTTTTGGCCGCTAGCGGCGAAATTCGCACGATTTTTGGCCGCTAGCGGCAAAAATCGCGTTTTTTGCCCGCCAGCTGTGAAAATCGCATGGTTTTTTTCCGATAGCGGCAAAAATCGCTCGATTTTTGGCCCGTTGCGGCGAAAATCGCATTATTTTTGGCCGCTAGCGGCGAAATTCGCACGATTTTTGGCCGCTAGCGGCGAAATTTGCACGATTTTTGGCCGCTAGCGGCGAAAATCGCACGGTTTTTGGCAGATAGCGGCGAAATTCGCGCGGTTTTTTGCCCGCCAGCTGCGAAAATCGCAGAGTTTCTGGCCCCTACCGCCACAAATCGCCCGATTTTTGGCCCCTAGCGGCGAAATTCGCACGATTTTTGGCCGCTAGCGGCAAAAATCGCGTTTTTTTGCCCGCCAGCTGCGAAAATCGCATGGTTTTTGGCCGCTAGCGGCAAAAATCGCCCGATTTTTGGCCGCTAGCGGCGAAATTCGCACGATTTTTGGCCGCTAGCAGCGAAAAAAGCGCTATTTTTGGCCAGTAGCTGCGAAAATCGCGATTTTTGCCCGCCACCTGCGAAAATCGCATGGTTTTTGGCCGCTAGCGGCAAAAATAGTGCGATTTTCGCCACTAGCGGCCAAAAATCGTGCGATTTTCGCCGCTAGCGGCCAAAAATAGTGCGATTTTTGCCGCTAGCGGCCAAAAACCATCATTGTTTGAAAGGGCAAAACAGATTACTGTCAATTAGTTTGACCTAACATCTGCAAGGTCCTGAAGGAATGGAATTTTTTTTTTTGTAAAACTTTGTTTGCTAAAAACAAACCCTGCCTAATGAACCTGCTCATTTTTTTTTAGAAATGGTAATTGCAACATTATCAAAGGCCATTGTTTTAATAGCCAAAGTACCAAATGAAAGACCAAGAAGCAACAAACAGGTACATGGTAGAAAGGACAAAAGAATGGTTACGAGGACCCTTTCATTTGTTAAAGAAATGACTGGGAAAAATGCTGTCATACCACAAGGGGTCTTAACCCTTGTCATATACATCACTGACGTTAATCTAAATATTACCAACCACAAAAATTGCTGATAACATGTTATAAAAAAAATAAAGAATATAATATTGAGGCCTTAATGCAGATCTCTAACTCTACAAATAGTAACAAGACTGGCAATTTCTTAATATAAAACAGAAAAAAATCCAAGACCTTGCACGTAAGCCAGAACAATCCATATCACAACAATGTGATTGTTGTGATATGTGAATCCATATCACAACAATCGCATAGTTTCTGGCCGCTAGCGGCGAACATCGCATGGTTTTTGGCCGCTAGCGGCAAAAATCGCGCGGTTTTTGGCCGGTAGCGGAGAAAATCGCGCTATTTTCGCCCGCCAGCTGCAAAAATCGCATAGTTTCTATCCGCTAGCGACGAAATTCGCAAGATGTTTGGCCGCTAGCGGCGAAATTCGCACGATTTTTGGCCGCTAGCGGCGAAAATCGCACTGTTTTTGGCCACTAGCGGCGAAAATCGCCCTATTTTTGGCCGGTAGCGGCGAAAATCGCGATTTTTGCCCGCCAGCTGCGAAAATCGAATGGTTTTTGACCGCTAGCGGCGAAAATCGCGCGGTTTTTGGCCGGTAGCGGCGAAAATCGGTCGATTTTTGGCAGGTAGCGGCAAAATTCGCGCGGTTTTTGGCCGCCAGCTGCAAAAATCGCATTGTTTCTGGCCGCTAGCGTCGAAAATAGCGCGGTTTTCGGCCGTTAGCGGCAAAAATCGCCCGATTTCTGGCCGCTAGCGGTGAAAATCGCACGGTTTTTGGCCGCTAGCGGCGAAAATCGCGCTATTTTTGGCCGGTAGCGGCGGAAAATCGCGATTTTTGCCCGCCAGCTGCGAAAATCGCATGGTTTTTGGCCGCTAGCGGCGAAAATCGCGCGGTTTTTGGCCGGTAGCGGCGAAAATCGCGCTATTTTCGCCTGCCAGCTGCAAAAATCGCATAGTTTCTGGCTGCTAGCGGCGAAAATCGCACGATTTTTGGCTGCTAGCGGCAAAATTTGCACGATTTTTGGCCGCTAGCGGCGAAATTTGCACAATTTTTGGCCGCTAGCGGCGAAAATCGCACGGTTTTTGGCCGCTATCGGCGAAAATCGCGCGGTTTTTGGCCGGAAGCGGCGAAAATCGCGTTATTTTTGCCCGCCAGCTGCAAAAATCGCATAGTTTCTGGCCGCTAGCGGCGAAAATCGCACTATTTTTGGCCGTTAGCGGCGAAATTCGCACGATTTTTGGCCGCTAGCGGCGAAAATCGCACGGTTTTTTGGCCGCTAGCGGCGAAAATCGCGCTATTTTTGGCCGGTAGCGGCGAAAATCGCGATTTTTGCCCGCCAGCTGCGAAAATCGCATGGTTTTTGGCCGCTAGCGGGGAAAATCGCACGGTTTTTGGCCGCTAGCGGCGAAAATCGCGCTATTTTTGGCCGGTAGCGGCGAAAATCGCGCTATTTTTGGCCCGTAGCGGCAAAAATCGCAATTTTTGCCCGCCAGCTGCGAAAATTGCATATTTTTTGGCTGCTAGCGGGTCAAAAATAGTGCGGTTTTTGGCCAGTATCGGCGAAAATCGTACTATTTTCGCCCGCCAGCTGCAAAAATCGCATAGTTTCTGGCCGCTAGCGGCGAAATTCGGACGATTTTTGGCCGCTAGCGGCGAAATTCGCACTTTTTTTGGCCCCTAGCGGTGAAATTTGCACGATTTTTGGCCGCTAGCGGCGAAAATCGCACGGTTTTTGGCCGCTAGCGGCGAAAATCGCGCTATTTTTGGCCGGTAGCGGCGAAAATCGCGATCTTTGCCCGCCAGCTGCAAAAAACGCATGGTTTTTGGCCGCTACCGGCGAAAATCGCGCGGTTTTTGGCCGGTAGCGGCGAAAATCGCGCTATTTTCGCCCGCCAGCTGCAAAAATCGCATAGTTTCTGGCCACTAGCGGCGAAATTCGCACGATTTTTGGCGGCTAGCGGCGAAATTTGCGCGGTTTTCGGCCGTTAGCGGCAAAAATCGCCCGATTTTTGGCCGCTAGCGGCAAAAATCGCACGGTTTGTAGCCGCTAGCAGCAAAAATCGCGATTTTTGCCCGCCAGCTGCGAAAATCGCATGGTTTTTGGCCGCTAGCGGCGAAAACCGCGCGGTTTTTGGCCGGTAGCGGCGAAAATCGCGCTATTTTTGCCCGCCAGCTGCAAAAATCGCATAGTTTCTGGCCACTAGCGGCGAAAATCGCACGATTTTTGGCCGCTAGCGGCGAAATTCGCACGATTTTTGGCCGCTAGCTGCGAAATTTGCACGATTTTTGGCCACTAGCGGCGAAAATCGCACGGTTTTTGTCCGCTAGCGGCGAAAATCGCGCTATTTTTGGCCGGTAGCGGCAAAAATCGCGATTTTTGCCCGCCAGCTGCGAAAATCGCATAGATTTTAGCCGCTAGCGGCGAAAGTCGCGCTATTTTTGGCCGGTAGCGGCGAAAATCGCATGGTTTTTGGCCGCTAGCGGCTAAAATCGCGCGGTTTCTGGCCGGTAGCGGTGAAAATCGCGATTTTTGGGAGGTATCGGCGAAATTCGCGCGATTTTTGCCCGCCAGCTGCAAAAATCGCATGGTTTCTGGCCGCTAGCGTCGAAAATAGTGCGGTTTTCCGCCCCTAGCGGCAAAAATCGCCCGATTTTTGGCCGCTAGCGGCGAAAATCGCATGGTTTTTGGCCGCTAGCGGCGAAAAAAGCGCTATTTTTGCCCGGTAGCGGCGAAAATCGCGATTTTTGGCAGGTAGCCGCGAAATTTGCATGATTTTTGGCCGCTAGCGGCGAAAATCTCACGGTTTTTGGCCGCTAGCGGCAAAAATCGCGCTAATTTTGGCCGGTAGCGGCGAAAATCGCGCTATTTTTGCCTACCAGCTGCAAAAATCGCATAGTTTCTGGCCGCTAGCGGCGAAAATCGCATAATTTTTGGCCGCTAGCGGCGAAATTCGCACGATTTTTGGCCGCTAGCGGCAAAAATCGCATTTTTTGCCCACCAGCTGCGAAAATCGCATGGTTTTTGGCCGCTAGTGGCAAAAATCGCCCGATTTTTGGCCCGTAGCGGCGAAAATCGCACGGTTTTTGGCCGCTATCGGCGAAAATTGCGCTATTTTTGGCCGGTAGCGGCGAAAATCGCGATTTTTGGCCGCCAGCTGCGAAAATCGCATGGTTTTTGGCCGCAAGCGGCGAAAATCGCGCGGTTTTTGGCCGGTAGCGGCGAAAATCGCGCTATTTTTGCCCGCCAGCTGCAAAAATCGCATAGTTTCTGGCCACTAGCGGCGAAAATCGCACTATTTTTGGCCGCTAGCAGCGAAATTCGCACGATTTTTGGCCGCTAGCGGCGAAATTTGCACCATTTTTGGCCGCTAGCGGCGAAAATCGCACGGTTTTTTGGCCGCTAGCGGTGAAAATCGCACTATTTTTGTCCGATAGCGGCGAAAATCGCGATTTTTGCCCGCCAGCTGCGAAAATCGCATAGTTTTTGGCCGCTAGCGGCGAAAATCGCGCAGTTTTTGGCCGGTAGCGGCGAAAATCGGTAGATTTTTGGCAGATAGCGGCGAAATTCGCGCGGTTTTTGGCCGCCAGCTGCTAAAATCGCATAGTTTCTGGCCGCTACCGGCGAAAATCGCACGATTTTCGGCCGCTAGCGGCGAAATTCGCACGATTTTTGGCCGCTAGCGGCAAAAATCGCGTTTTTTTGCCCGCCAGCTGCGAAAATCGCATAGTTTCTGGCCGCTACCGCCAAAAATCGCCCGATTTTTGGCCCCTAGCGGCGAAATTCGCACGATTTTTGCCCGCCAGCTGCAAAAATCGCATAGTTTCTGGCCACTAGCGGCGAAAATCGCACTATTTTTGGCCGCTAGCGGCGAAATTCGCACGATTTTTGGCCGCTAGCGGCGAAATTTGCACGATTTTTGGCCGCTAGCGGCGAAAATCGCACGGTTTTTGGCCGCAAGCGGCGAAAATCACACTATTTTTGTCCGATAGCGGCGAAAATCGCGATTTTTGCCCGCCAGCTGCGAAAATCGCATGGTTTTTGGCCGCTAGCGGCGAAAATCGCGCAGTTTTTGGCCGGTAGCGGCGAAAATCGCGCAGTTTTTGGCCGGTAGCGGCGAAAATAGGTCGATTTTTGGCAGATAGCGGCGAAATTCGCGCGGTTTTTGGCCGCCAGCTGATAAAATCCCATAGTTTCTGGCCGCTACCGGCGAAAATCGCACGATTTTTGGCCGCTAGCGGCGAAATTCGCACGATTTTTGGCCGCTAGCGGCAAAAATCGCGTTTTTTGCCCGCCAGCTGCGAAAATCGCAGAGTTTCTGGCCCCTACCGCCAAAAATCGCCCAATTTTTTGCCCCTAACGGCGAAATTCGCACGATTTTTGGCCGCTAGCGGCAAAAATCGCGTTTTTTGCCCGCCAGCTGCGAAAATCGCACGATTTTTGGCCGCTAGCGGCGAAATTTGCACGATTTTTGGCCGCTAGCGGCGAAATTTGCACAATTTTTGGCCGCTTGCGGCGAAAATCGCGCGGTTTTTGGCCGGAAGCGGCGAAAATCGCGTTATTTTTGCCCGCCAGCTGCAAAAATCGCATAGTTTCTGGCCGCTAGCGGCGAAAAATCGCACTATTTTTGGCCGTTAGCGGCGAAATTCGCACGATTTTTGGCCGCTAGCGTCGAAAATCGCACGGTTTTTGGCCGCTACCGGCGAAAATCGCGCTATTTTTGGCCGGTAGTGGCGAAAATCGTGATTTTTGCCCGCCAGCTGCGAAAATCGCATGGTTTTTCCCGCTAGTGGGGAAAATCGCGCGGTTTTTGGCCGCTAGCGGCGAAAATCGCGCAGTTTTTGGCCGGTAGCGGCGAAAATCGGTCGATTTTTGGCAGATAGCGGCGAAATTCGCGCGGTTTTTGGCCGCCAGCTGCTAAAATCCCATAGTTTCTGGCCGCTACCGGCGAAAATCGCACGGTTTTTGGCCGCTACCGGCGAAAATCGCACGATTTTTGGCCGCTAGCGGCAAAAATCGCGTTTTTTGCCCGCCAGCTGCGAAAATCACACAGTTTCTGGCCGCTACCGCTAAAAATCGCCCGATTTTTGGCCCCTAGCGGCGAAATTCGCATGATTTTTGGCCGCTAGCGGCAAAAATCGAGTTTTTTGCCCGCCAGCTGCGAAAATCGCATGGTTTTTGGCCGCTAGCGGCAAAAATCGCCCGATTTTTGGCCCCTAGCGGCGAAAATTGCACGGTTTTTGGCCGCTAGCGGCGAAAAAAGCGCTATTTTTGGCCAGTAGCTGCGAAAATCGCGATTTTTGCCCGCCACCTGCGAAAATCGCATGGTTTTTGGCCGCTAGCGGCAAAAATCGCACTATTTTTGGCCGCTAGCGGCGAAAATCGCACTATTTTTGGCCGCTAGCGGCGAAAATCGCACTATTTTTGGCCGTTAGCGGCGAAATTCGCACGATTTTTGGCCGCTAGCGGGGAAAATCGCACGGTTTTTGGCCGCTAGCGGCGAAAATCTCGCTATTTTTGGCCGGTAGCGGCAAAAATCGCGCTATTTTGGCCCGTAGCGGCAAAAATCGCAATTTTTGCCCGCCAGCTGCGAAAATTGCATGGTTTTTGGCCGCTAGCGGGTCAAAAATAGCGTGGTTTTTGGCCGGTATCGGCGAAAATCGTACTATTTTCGCCCGCCAGCTGCAAAAATCGCATAGTTTCTGGCCGCTAGCGGCGAAATTCGCACTTTTTTTTGCCCCTAGCGGCGAAAATCGCACGGTTTTTGGCCGCTAGCGGCGAAAATCGCGCTATTTTTGGCCGTTAGCGTCGAAAATCGGGATCTTTGCCTGCCAGCTGCGAAAAACGCATGGTCTTTGGCCGCTACCGGCGAAAATCGCGCGGTTTTTGGCCGGTAGCGGCGAAAATCGCGATTTTTGGCCGCCAGCTGCGAAAATCGCATGGTTTTTGGCCGCTAGCGGCTAAAATCGCGCGGTTTCTGGCCGGTAGCGGTGAAAATCGCGATTTTTGGCAGATAGCGGAAAAATTCGCGTGGTTTTTGGCCGCCAGCTGCAAAAATCGCATGGTTTCTGGCCGCTAGCGTCGAAAATAGTGCGGTTTTCGGCCGCAAGCGGCAAAAATCGCCCGATTTTTGGCCGCTAGCGGCGAAAATCGCGCTATTTTTGCCCGGTAGCGGCGAAAATCGCGATTTTTGGCAGGTAGCGGCGAAATTTGCATGATTTTTTGCCAATAGCTGCGAAAATCTCAAGGTTTTTGGCCGCTAGCGGCGAAAATCGCGCTAATTTTGGCCGGTAGCGGCGAAAATCGCGCTATTTTTGCCTACCAGCTGCAAAAAATCGCATAGTTTCTGGCCGCTAGCGGCGAAAATCGCATAATTTTTGGCCGCTAGCGGCGAAATTCGCACGATTTTTGGCCGCTAGCGGCAAAAATCGCGCTAATTTTGGCCGGTAGCGGCGAAAATCGCGCTATTTTTGCCTACCAGCTGCAAAAATCGCATAGTTTCTGGCCGCTAGCGGCGAAAATCGCATAATTTTTGGCCGCTAGCGGCGAAATTCGCACGATTTTTGGCCGCTAGCGGCAAAAATCGCGTTTTTTGCCCGCCAGCTGTGAAAATCGCATGGTTTTTGGCCGATAGCGGCAAAAATCGCTCGATTTTTGGCCCGTAGCGGCGAAAATCGCACTATTTTTGGCCGCTAGCGGCGAAATTCGCACGATTTTTGGTCGCTAGCGGCGAAATTTGCACGATTTTTGGCCGCTAGCGGCGAAAATCGCACGGTTTTTGGCCGCTAGCGGCGAAAATCGCACTATTTTTGTCCGATAGCGGCGAAAATCGCGATTTTTGCCCGCCAGCTGCGAAAATCGCATGGTTTTTGGCCGCTAGCGGCGAAAATCGCGCAGTTTTTGGCCGGTAGCGGCGAAAATCGGTCGATTTTTGGCAGATAGCGGCGAAATTCGCGCGGTTTTTTGCCCGCCAGCTGCGAAAATCGCAGAGTTTCTGGCCCCTACCGCCAAAAATCGCCCGATTTTTGGCCCCTAGCGGCGAAATTCGCACGATTTTTGGCCGCTAGCGGAAAAAATTGCGTTTTTTTGCCCGCCAGCTGCGAAAATCGCATGGTTTTTGGCCGCTAGCGGCAAAAATCGCCCGATTTTTGGCCCCTAGCGGCGAAAATCGCACGGTTTTTGGCTGCTAGCGGCGAAAAAAAGCGCTATTTTTGGCCGGTAGCTGCGAAAATCGCAATTTTTGCCCGCCACCTGCGAAAATCGCATGGTTTTTGGCCGCTAGCGGCAAAAATCGCACTATTTTTGGCCGCTAGCGGCGAAAATCGCACGATTTTTGGCCGCTTGCGGCGAAATTTGCACGATTTTTGGCCGCTAGCGGTGAAATTTGCACAATTTTTGGCCGCTAGCGGCGAAAATCGCACGGTTTTTGGCCGCTATCGGCGAAAATCGCGCGGTTTTTGGCCGGAAGCGGCGAAAATCGCGTTATTTTTGCCCGCCAGCTGCAAAAATCGCATAGTTTCTGGCCGCTAGCGGCGAAAATCGCACTATTTTTGGCCGGTAGCGGCGAAAATCGCGATTTTTGGCAGGTAGCGGCAAAATTTGCATGATTTTTGGCCAATAGCTGCGAAAATCTCAAGGTTTTTGGCCGCTAGCGGCGAAAATCGCGCTAATTTTGGCCGGTAGCGGCGAAAATCGCGCTATTTTTGCCTACCAGCTGCAAAAATCGCATAGTTTCTGGCCGCTAGCGGCGAAAATTGCATAATTTTTGGCCGCTAGCGGCGAAATTCGCACGATTTTTGGCCGCTAGCGGCAAAAATCGCGCTAATTTTGGCCGGTAGCGGCGAAAATCGCGCTATTTTTGCCTACCAGCTGCAAAAATCGCATAGTTTCTGGCCGCTAGCGGCGAAAATCGCATAATTTTTGGCCGCTAGCGGCGAAATTCGCACGATTTTTGGCCGCTAGCGGCAAAAAATCGCGTTTTTTGCCCGCCAGCTGTGAAAATCGCATGGTTTTTGGCCGATAGCGGCAAAAATCGCTCGATTTTTGGCCCGTAGCGGCGAAAATCGCACTATTTTTGGCCGCTAGCGGCGAAATTCGCACGTTTTTTGGCCGCTAGCGGCGAAATTTGCACGATTTTTGGCCGCTAGCGGCGAAAATCGCACGGTTTTTGGCCGCTAGCGGCGAAAATCGCACTATTTTTGTCCGATAGCGGCGAAAATCGCGATTTTTGCCCGCCAGCTGCGAAATTCGCGCGGTTTTTTTGCCCGCCAGCTGCGAAAATCGCAGAGTTTCTGGCCCCTACCGCCAAAAATCGCCCGATTTTTGGCCCCTAGCGGCGAAATTCGCACGATTTTTGGCCGCTAGCGGAAAAAATTGCGTTTTTTGCCCGCCAGCTGCGAAAATCGCATGGTTTTTGGCCGCTAGCGGCTAAAATCGCGCGGTTTCTGGCCGGTAGCGGTGAAAATCGCGATTTTTGGCAGATAGCGGAAAAATTCGCATGGTTTTTGGCCACCAGCTGCAAAAAATCGCATGGTTTCTGGCCGCTGGCGTCGAAAATAGTGCGGTTTTCGGCCGCTAGCGGCAAAAATCGCCCGATTTTTGGCCGCTAGCGGCGGAAAATCGCGCTATTTTTGCCCGGTAGCGGCGAAAATCGCGATTTTTGGTAGGTAGCGGCGAAATTTGCATAATTTTTGGCCAATAGCTGCGAAAATCTCACGGTTTTTGGCCGCTAGCGGCGAAAATCGCGCTAATTTTGGCCGGTAGCGGCGAAAATCGCGCTATTTTTGCCTACCAGCTGCAAAAATCGCATAGTTTCTGGACGCTAGCGGCGAAAAATCGCATAATTTTTGGCCGCTAGCGGCGAAATTCGCACGATTTTTGGCCGCTAGCGGCAAAAATCGCGCTAATTTTGGCCGGTAGCGGCGAAAATCGCGCTATTTTTGCCTACCAGCTGCAAAAATCGCATAGTTTCTGGCCGCTAGCGGCGAAAATCGCATAATTTTTGGCCGCTAGCGGCGAAATTCGCACGATTTTTGGCCGCTAGCGGCAAAAATCGCGTTTTTTGCCCGCCAGCTGTGAAAATCGCATGGTTTTTGGCCGACAGCGGCAAAAATCGCTCGATTTTTGGCCCGTTGCGGCGAAATCGCATTATTTTGGCCGCTAGCGGCGAAATTCGCACGATTTTTGGCCGCTAGCAGCGAAAAAAGCGCTATTTTTGGCCAGTAGCTGCGAAAATCGCGATTTTTGCCCGCCACCTGCGAAAATCGCATGGTTTTTGGCCGCTAGCGGCAAAAATAGTGCGATTTTCGCCGCTAGCGGCCAAAAATCGTGCGATTTTCGCCGCTAGCGGCCAAAAATAGTGCGATTTTTGCCGCTAGCGGCCAAAAACCATCATTGTTTGAAAGGGCAAAACAGATTACTGTCAATTAGTTTGACCTAACATCTGCAAGGTCCTG
>NW_027190237.1:15000-47486 GCF_040958095.1 Procambarus clarkii | reverse complement strand
ACACAAACTGTGATAAAGAAGACCATCTGAGGGGACACAGATGGCCTCGTGGACTCACAGGTATAACCGGACACACACTCACCCGAACACTCACACAGGACACACATCTATACACAAAAACTGTGATAAGGGAGACCATCTGAGGGGACACAGATGGCCTCGTGGACCCACAGGTATAACCGGACAAACACTCCCCCAAACACTCACAGGGACACTCAAACAAACACACAGACAGACATCCATAGACACAAAAATAAATTTTTTATACCGAAAATTTAAAAATTAATGATAAATAAGGCAACGAAACGAAAAAATAAATACAATTTAATCATAATATTTATATTACAACCCCCAAACTCATCCAGCTCCTTGGATTGCGGGCAGGAAGCATGGATGCTGTGAGCCATTCCTCTCTGGATCTCCACACTAAGGCGCTGAAAGAGAAAACTGACGGCTGTAGGGTCTCTAGTTGTTTCAATTAGCTTCGACCCCAGCTCCTTCAAAAAACTTGCAGCACTTTTACCCCAGGCACCAAGTGTCTCTGAGGCAATGGGGACAAAATTGTAGTAGTGATCAAGGTCTCCGTTTTTATGTGACTTGGCTGCTTCCCAGTGATTGGCAGCACCTCCTGCCTGAGCAGCACTGAAGTTAACATAGGTGTTGCCTAAAGTTGAAACGCAAGTGTAGTCCCACAATAACTGTCTACCATTCTTCCAGGGGTTCACCGTGATCCCATCTGGGCGACCAACAGGCTCATCAGAGTTGCGGGGCAATACGGAACGGGACTCTCTCTCTGCTGGACAACCTTCCGTGATAAGGCTTCTCTTTATAATGTCGTTAACATCGCAGTGTCTTGCATGCCATCCTCCTGTCCTTTGGCAGAGAAGGCCATGTCGTCCGTACCTGTCGGCCACTGCCTCGCCACCAAAACCCCTGTATTCGGTGTGGATTCGGGCAGTGAGGCGGAGAGCCACAGCCATTCAGAGGGCCTGTGGTGAGACGAGTGCTAGTAGCTGATATTGGGGGTTGCTAATAGCAAGTCCTCTGCATGGGGAGCTGCTACAGCTCTAAGTCGGGCAGTATCATGTGGTGTTGTCGCAGCTTACAGTAATGTTGGAGCTACTTTGTCGGCAATGGGGCGATCCCAACTGGATTGCTTATGGGCTTATATATATATATATATATATATATATATATATATATATATATATATATATATATATATATATATATATATATATATATATATATATATTATATATATATATATATATATATATATATATATATATATATATATATATATATATATATATATATATATATATATACATGCTGGAGGCTGTAGCTATCCACAGATTTTTTTGAATATATTTATTATTATATTATTAAGGCATATTTTTACCAAATTAGAGGGGAAATGGTCTGAGGTAGGGAACGGACATAGGATGGTAGGTGTAGACATTAGTTAAAGTATTTGGAATAATTATTATTTATTCTCACCCCTCCCCCCCTCTCTCCCTGTTGATTCAATTAAGGTTAATTGTGAATTATTACTGGAGATGGTTGAAGACTTTTTCGTAATCAGAAAAAATGATTTCCTTAAATTAAACACATAAAGTAGTTTAATTTTGGTCCTATTGATCCTAATTTTTGTAAGAGGGAAGAGGTACAAAGCCGGTGGGGGGGGGCGGGAGATTTAGAGGTGGTATAAAGAGGGAGAACAGGAGAAGAGGTGTAGGTGAGGTGAAAGAGGGATGAAGAGGGAGTGAAGGAGGTACTGGGGGAGGTAAGAGGACGATGAGAAGGACTGGTGCTGGGAGGGAGGACTACGGGAAGGGTAAGAAGGGAAGGACTAGCAGCGGGAGGGAGGGAGGGAAGGAAGACAGTAAGGAGGGCGAGAGTGAGAAACGGCGGAAGGAGTGAGAACGAAGGTAAAGAACTGCCCCGAGAGTTAAGACGATGGGAAGGGCGGGATGGAATAGGGGCGGGTATGGGAAGGGCAGAAGGAGGGAGGATGAGCAGGGTTACGGGAGGGTGGAAAAAAGAAGGAGCCGGTACGGGAGGAGGGAGTTTGGGAAAACGATAGGAGACGGAGTGGGGAGTATGTAGATAGATTAATGGTTAGATAGATGAATAGATGGATAGATGGAAAGAGAAGTAGATGAATAAATAGATTGATAGATAAGTAGAATGATAAATGGATAGATTAATGGAAAATGAGTTAGTAGGATCGTCGGATACAAATAGATAGAGAGATAGATATAAATAGTAATAGATAGATATATGGATGGATACGTTGATTGATAAATATATACATTGACGGATAGACGGATCCATAGATGAGTTGATGGATGAAAAGACAGATGAGTAGATCGATGGATAAACAGTCGAGTAGATGGACGGATACATAGTAAGATAGATGTATATAATGAAAAATTGTTGGTTTATGGGAAGATAGATTGATGGATTGACAATTATAAATAGATAAATAAAGGGCTACATTGATGGATACATTTGTGCTAGGTGAACAGGTGAATCAGGTTAAAGAATATCTGCCGATTTCCTCTTGCGTCAACCGGGATTCGAACGAGGACCTTAAGAATTACAACCAATAAACTCTCTCCATTTAGACAGTTGGCTACTAGTTCGCGTGTGTGTGTGTGTGTACTCACCTATTTGTGCATGCGGGGGTTGAGCTATGGTTCTTTGGTCCCACCTCTCAACTGTCAATCAACTGGTGTACAGATTCCTGAGCCTACTGGGCTCAATCATATCTACATTTGAAACTGTGTATGGAGTCAGCCTCCACCACATCACTGCTTAATGCATTCCATCCGTTAACTACTCTGACACTGAAAAAGTTACTTCTAACGTCTCTGTGGCTCATGTGGGTACTCAGTTTCCACCTGTGTCCCCTTGTTTGCGTCCCACCAGTGTTGAATAGTTTATCCTTGTTTACCCGGTCGATTCCTCTGAGGGTTGTGTAGGTTGTGATCATGTCTCCCCTTACTCTTCTGTCTTCCAGTGCCGTAAGGTGCATTTCCCGCAGCCTTTCCTCGTAACTCATGCCTCTTAGTTCTGGGACTAGTCTAGTGGCATACCTTTGGACTTTTTCCTGCTTCATCTTCTGCTTGACAAGATACGGACTCCATGCTGGGGCCGCATACTCCAGGATTGGTCTTACATATGTGGTGTACAAGATTCTGAATGATTCCTTACACAGATTCCTGAAGGCTGTTCTGATGTTAGGCAGTCTCGCATATGCCGCAGACGTTATTCTTTTTATGTATGCTTCAGGAGACAGGTTTGGTGTGATATCAACTCCTAGATCTTTCTCTCAGTCCGTTTCATTAAATTCTTCATCTCCTATTCTGTATCCTGTGTCTGGCCTCCTGTTTCCACTGTGTGTGTGTGTGTGTATGCGTGTGTGTTAGTGAGAAATAAATGTAGTTGATATAAAAGAGGAAAAATACATTTGTTAGAAAGGCGGGGTCCAAGAGCTAATAACTCGATTTTGCAGACACAAATAATAAATACAAGGAATAAATACACACACACACACACATTAGTTGATAAAGGACTGTTTTGTGTGTATACCTATGTATACTATTGTCAGGAGCGACAGACAAGTGCAGCTATGTGTGTTTATGTGTACCTGCAATTGGACTGACATGTGTACGGTAATTATCTGTGTGTTAATTGTAAAAGGAACATATTAGTGAATGTTTTTTTTATGTAAATTGAATGACATATATACATGTACGCGTGTTTAGTGTTACTGTAATTTATAATGTTAGCGTGTGTACGTTTGAATGACATAGTGTCCCATCATTGTCACATTTTTTGTTACATGTTTACTATTGTCAGGAGCGACAGACAAGTGCAGCTATGTGTGTCTATGTGTACCTGCAATTGGACTGACACGTGTATGGTAATTATCTATCTGTCCATTGTTAAAGGAACATATTAGTGAATGTTTATTTATGTAAATTGATTGACATATGTACGTGTACGCGTGTTTAGTGGTACTGTAATTTACATACTTAACAGGTTTATGTTTGAATTAAATAGTATCCCATCATCGTCTCATTTTTTGTTACTATTTTGCTGTTCATTCTCAATCTCTCTGACTCCCGAGGACCATTTGTGCTCATGTGTGTTTATTAAAGGAAAATAATCATATTTTGTTTACAAAATAACTTGTATTTATTTTCCAAAAAAATGTTTTCAAAGAAAAAGTAATTGTCTAGTAAGCATTCATTTTTCTAACATACAAGACAGTTACTCACTACCTTACAGCAGTCAGGAACACTTTTGTTACTATCTCTTCACAGCGTCTTTTACATAAATACCCTATCTTAACAAATTCAATCATTAAATTCATAACTGGCAACCCCCTCGGCCCCCTCCCCCACAGGTCCAAGGCCACCGAGTGACTAACCCCACACCAATTCCCCAACCCAGGAAGCATCATTCCTTTCCCCTAACCTCTCCCAAATTATGTTTTTGACGAGTACACGCACTACGGGGCCTGACAGCTGAGTAGACAGCGCTCTCAACTCGTAATCCTAGCGTCCGTGTTCGATCCTCCGGTGATGGCAGAAACGAAACTGGGCAGTTTCTTTCACACTGTTGTTCCTGTTACCTAGCAGTAAATAGGTACCAGGGATTTAAACAGCTGTTATGGGCTGCTTCCTCTGTGTGTGTGTGTGTGTGTGTGTGTGTGTGTGTACTCACCTAGTTGTACTTGCGGGGGTTGAGCTCAGTAGTAGGGAGTAAGAGCCACAGGCTCCTTTTTTTTCTGGGAGAAAAAAGGTACCTGTGCGCCCCAAGGGTTTCAGGTAAATTTAGAATATCCCCTGTGCGCCCCAAGGGTTTCAGGCCCTTTTTTTTCTGGGAAAAAAAGTGCCTGTGCGCCCCAAGGGTTTCAGGTAAATTTAGAATATCCCCTGTGCGCCCCAAGGGTTTTCAGGTAAATTTAGAATATCCCCTGTGCGCCCCAAGGGTTTCAGGTCAAATATCCCCTGTGCGCCCCAAGGGTTTTCAGGTAAATTTAGAATATCCCCTGTGCGCCCCAAGGGTTTCAGGTAAATTTAGAAATATCGTCTGTGTGGAGCCAGGGTTTTCAGGTTAATTTTTGGAGTCACAGATTTGGAAGTAAGGATTTCTTATAACGAAAAATAATGTCATACAAGTTTGTTAAAGTTCTTATGAGAAAAATAATTTCCGAGACTTAGAAGTTTGTTAAGGCCTTATGGGAGAAATTCAAATAACGTGTGTAGCACTTTAGGGTTTCCATGAGAACTCTACGGACATATTTTACATGTTTTCAACTTACAAAATCGTCTATGTAAGCCTTAGTTATTCATATAAATTTAGAAAATCACCTGTGTAAATCATTGTTTTCAGGGTTTCGTACATCACACCCCCCTCCCTCCCCCTTACCTCGCAATCTCTCGCGTCGCCTTTATTTACTTTACGCTGTGCCAGCCAGATCTCTTATCTTATCTTATCCATAATATCTGGACCGTCCCTCCTCTCTCTCTCTCTCTCCTCTTCATATTATTCTCTCTCTTGCTATTTTCCAACATCGTATGTTTTCTCCTTTTCATTAAGCAAGTCAGTATATTTGCTCCTTTTCATTAAGCAAGTCAGTTTTACACAAATAAATCATGTTAGTAAGCAAGTTCTAGCTCACGTTCCCCCACCTTAGTCCCCTGTCATATAATGAATACTATCATTCCAATCCCTCTAAAATTTAAAAATAATCATATTCAAATGTAGTTCAATACAGTAATTAGTTACCAAGCTCCAGCTCTTGTCCTCCGCCTTAGCTCTCTCTCGTATCTTCGTTAGTATCAGTCCAATTTCCCTGAAATTTCTACCCTCTGTATTTCAGACATAGTTTAGTAAATGCAAACAATTATCAAACTCTAGCTCTTGTCCCCAGCTTAGTTCATTTGTACAAAATCATTAGTAACAGTCCAAATTCCCTGAGATTTTTAGCCTCTGTATTTCAGACACCGTAAATAAGATCAAAACAGTTACCAAGCTCCAGCTCTTGTCCTCCGCCTTAGCTCTCTCTCGTATCTTCGTTAGTAACAGATCAATTCCCCTGAAATTTCTACCCTCTGTATTTCAGACACCGTAAATAAAATCAAGTCAGTTATCGAGCTCCAGCTCTCGTCCCCGCCTTAATTCTCTTTCGTATCTTTGTAAATAACCCATCAATTTCCCTAAAATTAAAAGCAGACATACTTCAAAGTTAGTAAATAAGATCAAGTCAGTTACTGAGCTCCAGCTCTCGTCCCCGCCTTAGTTCTCTTTCATATCTTTGTAAATAAACCATCAATTTCCCTGAAATTTTTACCCTCTGTATTTCAGACATAGTAAATATGAAGTAAACAATTATAAAACTCTAGCTCTTGTCCTCTGTCCAAGCTCACTTTTGTAAAATCATTACTCTCAGTCCAAATCACCCAACTACATTTTCAGACATAGTAAATAAAACCCAGTTCAGTTATCAAGTTTCAACTCTTGTGCCCCAGCTTAGTTCATTTGTACAAGTTCTTTATTTTCCAACTAAATCACCCTGAGATTTAAGATCACCGTATTTCTAACGTAGTAAAATTAATCGGGGCATTAACCAAGCTCCATTCCCTCTGCCTTAGATCATCAGACATAAATATTTTCGATCAAGTCCGTCTCCAGCTTAACTCTTACCCTTTCCCTCCCTTACCTTCTCATCCCCAACTTATCCAAACCTTCAATAATCATACTGTATTTGCATATTTTCTCTATATTCAGCTGTGTTCTTCACATTTTGTCCATGTTTTCTGTGTTCACTCCATGTTCTTCAAATGTTCACAGTCCCATTCAGTTCATATTTTCACAAGTATCTCCATTTTTTATGTAATCTTTCTCTTAGTCTCATTATGTTCTCTACAAATTCTAGTCATATTTTCTATGTTTTCATATTCATCACATGTTCTCTTTACAACTTTTATACTCAATATTCATGCTAACTTCCATATGTTGTGTTCTTTGTCAATATTCATGTTCTCAATGTTCTTAGCTTGTTCTTCACATGTTCAGTGTTCATTCTTTGTATTCCCTATGTTCCTTATCATGTCTTCATATTCTCTATAAGTTCATATTCCCTGCATGTTCACTCTATTCATCAACTGTTTCTTACATGTTTTCTGTGTTCACCGTATGTTCACTGTGTTCATTCCCTTACTTAACCTCAATTTTTTATGTTCTTTGTTTCTTCCATTCACTAACTAGTTCTTTGTCAAATAATATTATACTGCATTACAGTTCCCTCAACAATTTTAGTCACCAAGTTTTTATTTGCAAAACTATGTCAAAGTAATTCTCGTAGTCAACTTAATAGTTCTACCAACCCCGTTCTTAAACAAATCTACACTTTATTCAGTTCCAAATTTACAAAGACAAACCTTTCTTGTAACTTCTTAACTAAAAATCTTTCGCCAATCAACTGAAACATAGTCACTTTCCTCATTTCTCAACTAAACTTATTATCCAGTCAACTAAAAATAGTCAGAAATAGCCTCGTTCAACACTGTTCTTAACTAAAACAACCTTTCTCTTAGCTAAAAATTGTCAAAGGAAACTTTTTCAGCACTTTCTTAACAGGCGCTATGTTTCATCAAGAAAAATTGTCAAAGGAAACTTTCCAAAACTGTTCATAACTAGCTTTTATCCATCGTCAATCAACTAAAAATAATAACTTTCATCATTTCTTAACTAAACTTATTCCCCCAGTCATCAGAAAATAACAGTGTTCTTCATGTTTCATTGTCATTTCTTAACTAAAATTATCTGCCAATCATCAGAAAAAGTCATGTTCATCATGTTTTGGCTTTTGCTCAACTAAAAGTATTCATCGGTCAACTAAAAATAGTTACTTCATCATGTTTCCTTGTCATTTCTTAACTGAAATATCACTTCTCTCATCTGAAAATAGTCAGGATTAACCTCATTCAACACCGTTCTTAACTAAAACAGCCTTTCGCTTAGCTAAAAATTGTCAAAGGAATCTTTTCAGCACTGTTCATAACTAACTTTATCCATCGTCAAGTAAGAAAATATAGTCAAAGATATCTATCATCGTCGTTCTTAACTGACATTTATACTTTGTGGAGCACTAAAATAGTCAAATGTAACTTTTTCAACACTTTCGTAACTAAATTATATGTCGCTAAGTAAGAAAAATAGTCAAAGGTGCTCTCCGTTACACCAAAGTTACTCTTCGAGAAGTCAAAGACACTCTTCAATACATCAAGGACTTACTCAAAGACACCAAAGTTACACTCTAAGACATCCTTCGAGACATCAAAGACTTCCTTAAGACTTCAATGGGACTCTTCCATTCATCAAAGACATTCTCTAAGCCCTCAAAGTTATTCTCAGCACAATCAAAAGTTATTCCAAGACAACAAAAGTCATTCTCAGAGCTATCAAAATTATTCTCGGAGTCATCAAAAGGTATTCTCTAACTCACTTTTGGTCATTAAAGTTAATTTCTATGTTATAAAAGTTTGTCTCAGAGACATCTAAAGTTAATCTTAGAGTTATCAAATGTAATCTCTAACTCTCTTTTGTTCGTCAAAGTTGATCTCAGAGTTAACAAAGGTAATCTCTAACTCACTCTCGTTCATCAAAGTTGTTTCAAAGACATCAAAGTTATTCAAAGAGCTAACAAAAGTTATTCTCAGAGTCACCTTCGTTCTTCAGAGAAACTTTCCAAAACATCTTTATTCATCAAAGTTATTCTCAGAGGCATAAAAGTCATTCTCAGAGCTATCAAACTTGTTCTCAAAGTCATCAAACTTATTCACAGAGTCATCAAAGTTAATCTAAGACATCATTTTTCATCAAAGATATTCTCTCTAAACCATCAATGTTCTTCTCTAAGACATAAAAGTTATTCTCAGAGTCACCTTCGTTCGTCAGAGAAACTTTCAAAACATCTTTGTTCATCAAACTTGTTTTCAAAGTCATCAAAAGTTAATCTAAGACATCTTCTTTCATCAAAGTTATTTTCAGAGACATCTAAAGTTATTCTCAGAGCTATCAAACTTGTTCTCAGAGTCATCAAATGTTATTCTCGAAGTCATCAAAGTTATTTTCAGAGACATCTAAAGTTAATCTTGGTCATCAAAGTTGTTCTCTAAACATCAATGTTGTTCTCCAAGACATCAAAGATGTTCTCAAAATCATAAAAGTTATTCCCAGAGCTATCAAAGTTAATCTCAGAGTTATCCAAAGATATTCTCATGTCCACAAAAAGTTATTCCAAGAGACGTCAAAGTTGTTTCAAAGACATCAAAGTTAATCTCAGAGTTATCCAAAGACATTCTCAGAGACATCTAAAGTTATTCTCTAAGACATCAAAGTTGTTCTAAGAGTTATCAAAAGTTATTCTCAGTCATGATATGTTATTCTCTAACTCACTTCCATTCATCAAAGACATTCTCTAAGTCCTGAAAGTTATTCTCTAAGACAACAAAGTCTTTCTCAGAGCTACCAAAGATGTTCTCTAAATCATAAAAGTTAATCTTAACTCACCTTCGTTCATTAGAGAAACTTTCCAATCCATATTCGTTGACCAGAGTTATTCTCAGAGTCATCAAAGCGATCTCTAATTCATCTTCGTTCTCCAAAGTTGTTCTCTAAGACACCTTCATTCATCAAAGAAACTCTCCTTCTTCCATCATGTTATTCTTTAAGACATCTTCAGTCATAAAATTTTCTCTCCAAAATGTAACTAGTTCAGCTTTTCATACCAAACCTGCATTTCTGTTAAAACATATTTTCTTAGTTGCTTTACCCTAAAACTGTTCTCTGAACTACACTGTTCAAACCTACGTAACCTATCCTCTCCACCCAATGTTACTTAGTTAACGTAACGTTCCTAAACCTAGCTTTACCTATCCTAACATACCTTACCTTACCTTCCCTATCTTACCTAACTTTACCTATCCTAACATAACTTACCTTACCTTCCCTAACTTAACCTAACTTTACCTATCCTAACATAACTTACCTTACCTTCCCTATCTTACCTAACTTTACCTATCCTAACATAACTTACCTTACCTTCCCTAACTTAACCTAACTTTACCTATCCTAACTTAACTTACCTAACTTATTCTGCTTAACATAACTTACCTTACCTTCCCTATCTTACCTAACTTTACCTATCCTAACTTAACTTACCTAACTTATTCTGCTTAACATAACTTACCTTACCTTCCCTATCTTACCTAACTTTACCTATCCTAACTTAACTTACCTAACTTATTCTGCTTAACATAACTTACCTTACCTTCCCTATCTTACCTAACTTTACCTATCCTATCCTAACCTAACTTGTCTTACCTAACTTAATCTTACTTTCCCAAACTGATGTATCCTAACTTATCTAGTCCAACCAGACATGATCTAACTTAAGTATTCCTTCTTGTCTTTGTGTTTCGTCAATCATTGTCTCATATTCATTTACTCATTTCATTAGTTAATTTCTCAAATGGTCACTTATGCATTTCAAGTGATATTTGTTAGAGATTGGATATTTAAGCATTTCAAAGAACTATAATTTCTCAAATGGTCACTTATGCATTTCAAGTGCTATTTGTTAGAGATTGGATATTTAAGCATTTCAAAGAACTATAATTTCTCAAATGGTCACTTATGGATTTCAAGTGCTATTTGTTAGAGATTGGATATTTAAGCATTTCAAAGAATTTTTGTTATATATGGGCATTTACTCATTTCAAGGGATAATTTCTCAAATGGACGTTTTTGCATTTCAAGTGTTATTTGTTTAAGATTGGGTATTTAACCATTTCAAAGGATTTTTGTTATATATGGGAACTTACTCGTTTCAAGGGCTAATTTCTCAAATGGTCATTTTTGCAGATCAAGGGTTATTTGTTAAAGTTCATCAAGTTGCCCATAAGTTGTATTAGTAGGTTCTATCTTATGTTCTTATTCCCCAACCCTTTAACCTAACCTTTCAGATGTAGTGTATTGTGTTTTTGACGTATTTGTTGAATATATTATCCTTTTCCTAACCTTTCAGAGGTAGTTTTGTTTCTCCTTTTTGTATATTTTTACCCAAACCTTCTTTCCTTCTTTACTTTGTTTTCACATATAAGTTCATTCTTTATCATAGTAATAATAAAAATTACAATAGTAAAGAATCAGATCTACTATGACTTGAAATTGAGAAACAAGAGCTCAAGGGAGTGAGAGCATGAAAGAAGAGCAAGGAGTAAGAGAGAGGGGGCAGAAGAAAATGGGACCAAAGAAGAGAGAATGAGAGAGAGAATGTGGGCATGGGGGAACTAAGATTTGAATTTGAGAAAAAAGAAAACTAAGTGAATGAGAGTAAGGGTGTGAGAATGGGAGCATTAAGACTTGAATTTGAGAAAAAAGAAAACTAAGTGAATGAGAGTGAGGGTGTGAGAATGGGAGCACTAAGACTTGAATTGAGAAAAAGAAAAACTAAGTGAATGAGAATGAGGGTGTGAGAATGGGAGCAATAAGACTTGAATTTGAGAAACAAGAGAGCATTTGAGCAAATGAGGGAGAGAGAGGGGGAGGAAGAGAGAGAATAAGGGAGAGAGATAGAAAAGGAGGGTTAGAAGGAGTAGGAGAATCAAAGTAAAGAAGGAAAGAAGGTTAAGTGGGATGGTGGGTTTGGGTAAAAATATACAAAAAGGAGAAACAAAACTACATCTGAAAGGTTAGGAAAAGGATAATATATTCAACAAATACGTCAAAAACACAATACACTACATCTGAAAGGTTAGGTTAAAGGGTTGGGGAATAAGAACATAAGATAGAACCTACTAATACAACTTATGGGCAACTTGATGAACTTTAACAAATAACCCTTGATCTGCAAAAATGACCATTTGAGAAATTAGCCCTTGAAACGAGTAAGTTCCCATATATAACAAAAATCCTTTGAAATGGTTAAATACCCAATCTTAAACAAATAACACTTGAAATGCAAAAACGTCCATTTGAGAAATTATCCCTTGAAATGAGTAAATGCCCATATATAACAAAAATTCTTTGAAATGCTTAAATATCCAATCTCTAACAAATAGCACTTGAAATCCATAAGTGACCATTTGAGAAATTATAGTTCTTTGAAATGCTTAAATATCCAATCTCTAACAAATAGCACTTGAAATGCATAAGTGACCATTTGAGAAATTATAGTTCTTTGAAATGCTTAAATATCCAATCTCTAACAAATATCACTTGAAATGCATAAGTGACCATTTGAGAAATTAACTAATGAAATGAGTAAATGAATATGAGACAATGATTGACGAAACACAAAGACAAGAAGGAATACTTAAGTTAGATCATGTCTGGTTGGACTAGATAAGTTAGGATACATCAGTTTGGGAAAGTAAGATTAAGTTAGGTAAGACAAGTTAGGTTAGGATAGGATAGGTAAAGTTAGGTAAGATAGGGAAGGTAAGGTAAGTTATGTTAAGCAGAATAAGTTAGGTAAGTTAAGTTAGGATAGGTAAAGTTAGGTAAGATAGGGAAGGTAAGGTAAGTTATGTTAAGCAGAATAAGTTAGGTAAGTTAAGTTAGGATAGGTAAAGTTAGGTAAGATAGGGAAGGTAAGGTAAGTTATGTTAAGCAGAATAAGTTAGGTAAGTTAAGTTAGGATAGGTAAAGTTAGGTTAAGTTAGGGAAGGTAAGGTAAGTTATGTTAGGATAGGTAAAGTTAGGTAAGATAGGGAAGGTAAGGTAAGTTATGTTAGGATAGGTAAAGTTAGGTTAAGTTAGGGAAGGTAAGGTAAGTTATGTTAGGATAGGTAAAGTTAGGTAAGATAGGGAAGGTAAGGTAAGGTATGTTAGGATAGGTAAAGCTAGGTTTAGGAACGTTACGTTAACTAAGTAACATTGGGTGGAGAGGATAGGTTACGTAGGTTTGAACAGTGTAGTTCAGAGAACAGTTTTAGGGTAAAGCAACTAAGAAAATATGTTTTAACAGAAATGCAGGTTTGGTATGAAAAGCTGAACTAGTTACATTTTGGAGAGAAAATTTTATGACTGAAGATGTCTTAAAGAATAACATGATGGAAGAAGGAGAGTTTCTTTGATGAATGAAGGTGTCTTAGAGAACAACTTTGGAGAACGAAGATGAATTAGAGATCGCTTTGATGACTCTGAGAATAACTCTGGTCAACGAATATGGATTGGAAAGTTTCTCTAATGAACGAAGGTGAGTTAAGATTAACTTTTATGATTTAGAGAACATCTTTGGTAGCTCTGAGAAAGACTTTGTTGTCTTAGAGAATAACTTTCAGGACTTAGAGAATGTCTTTGATGAATGGAAGTGAGTTAGAGAATAACATATCATGACTGAGAATAACTTTTGATAACTCTTAGAACAACTTTGATGTCTTAGAGAATAACTTTAGATGTCTCTGAGAATGTCTTTGGATAACTCTGAGATTAACTTTGATGTCTTTGAAACAACTTTGACGTCTCTTGGAATAACTTTTTGTGGACATGAGAATATCTTTGGATAACTCTGAGATTAACTTTGATAGCTCTGGGAATAACTTTTATGATTTTGAGAACATCTTTGATGTCTTGGAGAACAACATTGATGTTTAGAGAACAACTTTGATGACCAAGATTAACTTTAGATGTCTCTGAAAATAACTTTGATGACTTCGAGAATAACATTTGATGACTCTGAGAACAAGTTTGATAGCTCTGAGAATAACTTTAGATGTCTCTGAAAATAACTTTGATGAAAGAAGATGTCTTAGATTAACTTTTGATGACTTTGAAAACAAGTTTGATGAACAAAGATGTTTTGAAAGTTTCTCTGACGAACGAAGGTGACTCTGAGAATAACTTTTATGTCTTAGAGAAGAACATTGATGGTTTAGAGAGAATATCTTTGATGAAAAATGATGTCTTAGATTAACTTTGATGACTCTGTGAATAAGTTTGATGACTTTGAGAACAAGTTTGATAGCTCTGAGAATGACTTTTATGCCTCTGAGAATAACTTTGATGAATAAAGATGTTTTGGAAAGTTTCTCTGAAGAACGAAGGTGACTCTGAGAATAACTTTTGTTAGCTCTTTGAATAACTTTGATGTCTTTGAAACAACTTTGATGAACGAGAGTGAGTTAGAGATTACCTTTGTTAACTCTGAGATCAACTTTGACGAACAAAAGAGAGTTAGAGATTACATTTGATAACTCTAAGATTAACTTTAGATGTCTCTGAGACAAACTTTTATAACATAGAAATTAACTTTAATGACCAAAAGTGAGTTAGAGAATACCTTTTGATGACTCCGAGAATAATTTTGATAGCTCTGAGAATGACTTTTGTTGTCTTGGAATAACTTTTGATTGTGCTGAGAATAACTTTGAGGGCTTAGAGAATGTCTTTGATGAATGGAAGAGTCCCATTGAAGTCTTAAGGAAGTCTTTGATGTCTCGAAGGATGTCTTAGAGTGTAACTTTGGTGTCTTTGAGTAAGTCCTTGATGTATTGAAGAGTGTCTTTGACTTCTCGAAGAGTAACTTTGGTGTAACGGAGAGCACCTTTGACTATTTTTCTTACTTAGCGACATATAATTTAGTTACGAAAGTGTTGAAAAAGTTACATTTGACTATTTTAGTGCTCCACAAAGTATAAATGTCAGTTAAGAACGACGATGATAGATATCTTTGACTATATTTTCTTACTTGACGATGGATAAAGTTAGTTATGAACAGTGCTGAAAAGATTCCTTTGACAATTTTTAGCTAAGCGAAAGGCTGTTTTAGTTAAGAACGGTGTTGAATGAGGTTAATCCTGACTATTTTCAGATGAGAGAAGTGATATTTCAGTTAAGAAATGACAAGGAAACATGATGAAGTAACTATTTTTAGTTGACCGATGAATACTTTTAGTTGAGCAAAAGCCAAAACATGATGAACATGACTTTTTCTGATGATTGGCAGATAATTTTAGTTAAGAAATGACAATGAAACATGAAGAACACTGTTATTTTCTGATGACTGGGGGAATAAGTTTAGTTAAGAAATGATGAAAGTTATTATTTTTAGTTGATTGACGATGGATAAAAGCTAGTTATGAACAGTTTTGGAAAGTTTCCTTTGACAATTTTTCTTGATGAAACATAGCGCCTGTTAAGAAAGTGCTGAAAAAGTTTCCTTTGACAATTTTTAGCTAAGAGAAAGGTTGTTTTAGTTAAGAACAGTGTTGAACGAGGCTATTTCTGACTATTTTTAGTTGACTGGATAATAAGTTTAGTTGAGAAATGAGGAAAGTGACTATGTTTCAGTTGATTGGCGAAAGATTTTTAGTTAAGAAGTTACAAGAAAGGTTTGTCTTTGTAAATTTGGAACTGAATAAAGTGTAGATTTGTTTAAGAACGGGGTTGGTAGAACTATTAAGTTGACTACGAGAATTACTTTGACATAGTTTTGCAAATAAAAACTTGGTGACTAAAATTGTTGAGGGAACTGTAATGCAGTATAATATTATTTGACAAAGAACTAGTTAGTGAATGGAAGAAACAAAGAACATAAAAAATTGAGGTTAAGTAAGGGAATGAACACAGTGAACATACGGTGAACACAGAAAACATGTAAGAAACAGTTGATGAATAGAGTGAACATGCAGGGAATATGAACTTATAGAGAATATGAAGACATGATAAGGAACATAGGGAATACAAAGAATGAACACTGAACATGTGAAGAACAAGCTAAGAACATTGAGAACATGAATATTGACAAAGAACACAACATATGGAAGTTAGCATGAATATTGAGTATAAAAGTTGTAAAGAGAACATGTGATGAATATGAAAACATAGAAAATATGACTAGAATTTGTAGAGAACATAATGAGACTAAGAGAAAGATTACATAAAAAATGGAGATACTTGTGAAAATATGAACTGAATGGGACTGTGAACATTTGAAGAACATGGAGTGAACACAGAAAACATGGACAAAATGTGAAGAACACAGCTGAATATAGAGAAAATATGCAAATACAGTATGATTATTGAAGGTTTGGATAAGTTGGGGATGAGAAGGTAAGGGAGGGAAAGGGTAAGAGTTAAGCTGGAGACGGACTTGATCGAAAATATTTATGTCTGATGATCTAAGGCAGAGGGAATGGAGCTTGGTTAATGCCCCGATTAATTTTACTACGTTAGAAATACGGTGATCTTAAATCTCAGGGTGATTTAGTTGGAAAATAAAGAACTTGTACAAATGAACTAAGCTGGGGCACAAGAGTTGAAACTTGATAACTGAACTGGGTTTTATTTACTATGTCTGAAAATGTAGTTGGGTGATTTGGACTGAGAGTAATGATTTTACAAAAGTGAGCTTGGACAGAGGACAAGAGCTAGAGTTTTATAATTGTTTACTTCATATTTACTATGTCTGAAATACAGAGGGTAAAAATTTCAGGGAAATTGATGGTTTATTTACAAAGATATGAAAGAGAACTAAGGCGGGGACGAGAGCTGGAGCTCAGTAACTGACTTGATCTTATTTACTAACTTTGAAGTATGTCTGCTTTTAATTTTAGGGAAATTGATGGGTTATTTACAAAGATACGAAAGAGAATTAAGGCGGGGACGAGAGCTGGAGCTCGATAACTGACTTGATTTTATTTACGGTGTCTGAAATACAGAGGGTAGAAATTTCAGGGGAATTGATCTGTTACTAACGAAGATACGAGAGAGAGCTAAGGCGGAGGACAAGAGCTGGAGCTTGGTAACTGTTTTGATCTTATTTACGGTGTCTGAAATACAGAGGCTAAAAATCTCAGGGAATTTGGACTGTTACTAATGATTTTGTACAAATGAACTAAGCTGGGGACAAGAGCTAGAGTTTGATAATTGTTTGCATTTACTAAACTATGTCTGAAATACAGAGGGTAGAAATTTCAGGGAAATTGGACTGATACTAACGAAGATACGAGAGAGAGCTAAGGCGGAGGACAAGAGCTGGAGCTTGGTAACTAATTACTGTATTGAACTACATTTGAATATGATTATTTTTAAATTTTAGAGGGATTGGAATGATAGTATTCATTATATGACAGGGGACTAAGGTGGGGGAACGTGAGCTAGAACTTGCTTACTAACATGATTTATTTGTGTAAAACTGACTTGCTTAATGAAAAGGAGCAAATATACTGACTTGCTTAATGAAAAGGAGAAAACATACGATGTTGGAAAATAGCAAGAGAGAGAATAATATGAAGAGGAGAGAGAGAGAGAGAGGAGGGACGGTCCAGATATTATGGATAAGATAAGATAAGAGATCTGGCTGGCACAGCGTAAAGTAAATAAAGGCGACGCGAGAGATTGCGAGGTAAGGGGGAGGGAGGGGGGTGTGATGTACGAAACCCTGAAAACAATGATTTACACAGGTGATTTTCTAAATTTATATGAATAACTAAGGCTTACATAGACGATTTTGTAAGTTGAAAACATGTAAAATATGTCCGTAGAGTTCTCATGGAAACCCTAAAGTGCTACACACGTTATTTGAATTTCTCCCATAAGGCCTTAACAAACTTCTAAGTCTCGGAAATTATTTTTCTCATAAGAACTTTAACAAACTTGTATGACATTATTTTTCGTTATAAGAAATCCTTACTTCCAAATCTGTGACTCCAAAAATTAACCTGAAAACCCTGGCTCCACACAGACGATATTTCTAAATTTACCTGAAACCCTTGGGGCGCACAGGGGATATTCTAAATTTACCTGAAAACCCTTGGGGCGCACAGGGGATATTTGACCTGAAACCCTTGGGGCGCACAGGGGATATTCTAAATTTACCTGAAAACCCTTGGGGCGCACAGGGGATATTCTAAATTTACCTGAAACCCTTGGGGCGCACAGGCACTTTTTTTCCCAGAAAAAAAAGGGCCTGAAACCCTTGGGGCGCACAGGGGATATTCTAAATTTACCTGAAACCCTTGGGGCGCACAGGTACCTTTTTTCTCCCAGAAAAAAAAGGAGCCTGTGGCTCTTACTCCCTACTACTGAGCTCAACCCCCGCAAGTACAACTAGGTGAGTACACACACACACACACACACACACACACACACAGAGGAAGCAGCCCATAACAGCTGTTTAAATCCCTGGTACCTATTTACTGCTAGGTAACAGGAACAACAGTGTGAAAGAAACTGCCCAGTTTCGTTTCTGCCATCACCGGAGGATCGAACACGGACGCTAGGATTACGAGTTGAGAGCGCTGTCTACTCAGCTGTCAGGCCCCGTAGTGCGTGTACTCGTCAAAAACATAATTTGGGAGAGGTTAGGGGAAAGGAATGATGCTTCCTGGGTTGGGGAATTGGTGTGGGGTTAGTCACTCGGTGGCCTTGGACCTGTGGGGGAGGGGGCCGAGGGGGTTGCCAGTTATGAATTTAATGATTGAATTTGTTAAGATAGGGTATTTATGTAAAAGACGCTGTGAAGAGATAGTAACAAAAGTGTTCCTGACTGCTGTAAGGTAGTGAGTAACTGTCTTGTATGTTAGAAAAATGAATGCTTACTAGACAATTACTTTTTCTTTGAAAACATTTTTTTGGAAAATAAATACAAGTTATTTTGTAAACAAAATATGATTATTTTCCTTTAATAAACACACATGAGCACAAATGGTCCTCGGGAGTCAGAGAGATTGAGAATGAACAGCAAAATAGTAACAAAAAATGAGACGATGATGGGATACTATTTAATTCAAACATAAACCTGTTAAGTATGTAAATTACAGTACCACTAAACACGCGTACACGTACATATGTCAATCAATTTACATAAATAAACATTCACTAATATGTTCCTTTAACAATGGACAGATAGATAATTACCATACACGTGTCAGTCCAATTGCAGGTACACATAGACACACATAGCTGCACTTGTCTGTCGCTCCTGACAATAGTAAACATGTAACAAAAAATGTGACAATGATGGGACACTATGTCATTCAAACGTACACACGCTAACATTATAAATTACAGTAACACTAAACACGCGTACATGTATATATGTCATTCAATTTACATAATAAAAACATTCACTAATATGTTCCTTTTACAATTAACACACAAATAATTACCGTACACATGTCAGTCCAATTGCAGGTACACATAAACACACATAGCTGCACTTGTCTGTCGCTCCTGACAATAGTATACATAGGTATACACACAAAACAGTCCTTTATCAACTAATGTGTGTGTGTGTGTGTATTTATTCCTTGTATTTATTATTTGTGTCTGCAAAATCGAGTTATTAGCTCTTGGACCCCGCCTTTCTAACAAATGTATTTTTCCTCTTTTATATCAACTACATTTATTTCTCACTAACACACACACACACACAGTGGAAACAGGAGGCCAGACACAGGATACAGAATAGGAGATGAAGAACTTAATGAAACGGACTGAGAGAAAGATCTAGGAGTTGATATCACACCAAACCTGTCTCCTGAAGCATACATAAAAAGAATAACGTCTGCGGCATATGCGAGACTGCCTAACATCAGAACAGCCTTCAGGAATCTGTGTAAGGAACCATTCAGAATCTTGTACACCACATATGTAAGACCAATCCTGGAGTATGCGGCCCCAGCATGAAGTCCGTATCTTGTCAAGCAGAAGATGAAGCAGGAAAAAGTCCAAAGGTATGCCACTAGACTAGTCCCAGAACTAAGAGGCATGAGTTACGAGGAAAGGCTGCGGGAAATGCACCTTACGGCACTGGAAGACAGAAGAGTAAGGGGAGACATGATCACAACCTACACAACCCTCAGAGGAATCGACCGGGTAAACAAGGATAAACTATTCAACACTGGTGGGACGCAAACAAGGGGACACAGGTGGAAACTGAGTACCCACATGAGCCACAGAGTCGTTAGAAGTAACTTTTTCAGTGTCAGAGTAGTTAACGGATGGAATGCATTAAGCAGTGATGTGGTGGAGGCTGACTCCATACACAGTTTCAAATGTAGATATGATTGAGCCCAGTAGGCTCAGGAATCTGTACACCAGTTGATTGACAGTTGAGAGGAGGGACCAAAGAACCATAGCTCAACCCCCGCATGCACAAATAGGTGAGTACACACACACACACACGCGAACTAGTAGCCAACTGTCTAAATGGAGAGAGTTTATTGGTTGTAATTCTTAAGGTCCTCGTTCGAATCCCGGTTGACGCAAGAGGAAATCGGCAGATATTCTTTAACCTGATTCACCTGTTCACCTAGCACAAATGTATCCATCAATGTAGCCCTTTATTTATCTATTTATAATTGTCAATCCATCAATCTATCTTCCCATAAACCAACAATTTTTCATTATATACATCTATCTTACTATGTATCCGTCCATCTACTCGACTGTTTATCCATCCATCTACTCATCTGTCTTTTCATCCATCAACTCATCTATGGATCCGTCTATCCGTCAATGTATATATTTATCAATCAACGTATCCATCCATATATCTATCTATTACTATTTATATCTATCTCTCTATCTATTTGTATCCGACGATCCTACTAACTCATTTTCCATTAATCTATCCATTTATCATTCTACTTATCTATCAATCTATTTATTCATCTACTTCTCTTTCCATCTATCCATCTACTCATCTATCTAACCATTAATCTATCTACATACTCCCCACTCCGTCTCCTATCGTTTTCCCAAACTCCCTCCTCCCGTACCGGCTCCTTCTTTTTTCCACCCTCCCGTAACCCTGCTCATCCTCCCTCCTTCTGCCCTTCCCATACCCGCCCCTATTCCATCCCGCCCTTCCCATCGTCTTAACTCTCGGGGCAGTTCTTTACCTTCGATCTCACTCCTTCCGCCGTTTCTCACTCTCGCCCTCCTTACTGTCTTCCTTCCCTCCCTCCCTCCCGCTGCTAGTCCTTCCCTTCTTACCCTTCCCGTAGTCCTCCCTCCCAGCACCAGTCCGTCTCATCGTCCTCTTACCTCCCCCAGTACCTCCTTCACTCCCTCTTCATCCCTCTTTCACCTCACCTACACCTCTTCTCCTGTTCTCCCTCTTTATACCACCTCAAAATCTCCCGCCCCCCCCACCGGCTTTGTACCTCTTCCCTCTTACAAAAATTAGGATCAATAGGACCAAAATTAAACTACTTTATGTGTTTAATTTAAGGAAATCATTTTTTCTGATTACGAAAAAGGTCTTCAACCATCTCCAGTAATAATTCACAATTAACCTTAATTGAATCAACAGGGAGAGAGGGGGGGAGGGGTGAGAATAAATAATAATTATTCCAAAATACTTTAACTAATGTCTACACCTACCATCCTATGTCCGTTCCCTACCTCAGACCATTTCCCCTCTAATTTGGTAAAAATATGCCTTAATAATATAATAATAAATATATTCAAAAAAATCTGTGGATAGCTACAGCCTCCAGCATATATATATATATATATATATATATATATATATATATATATATATATATATATATATATATATATATATATATATATATATATATATATATATATATATATATATATATATATAAGCCCATAAGCAATCCAGTTGGGATCGCCCCATTGCCGACAAAGTAGCTCCAACATTACTGTAAGCTGCGACAACACCACATGATACTGCCCGACTTAGAGCTGTAGCAGCTCCCCATGCAGAGGACTTGCTATTAGCAACCCCCAATATCAGCTACTAGCACTCGTCTCACCACAGGCCCTCTGAATGGCTGTGGCTCTCCGCCTCACTGCCCGAATCCACACCGAATACAGGGGTTTTGGTGGCGAGGCAGTGGCCGACAGGTACGGACGACATGGCCTTCTCTGCCAAAGGACAGGAGGATGGCATGCAAGACACTGCGATGTTAACGACATTATAAAGAGAAGCCTTATCACGGAAGGTTGTCCAGCAGAGAGAGAGTCCCGTTCCGTATTGCCCCGCAACTCTGATGAGCCTGTTGGTCGCCCAGATGGGATCACGGTGAACCCCTGGAAGAATGGTAGACAGTTATTGTGGGACTACACTTGCGTTTCAACTTTAGGCAACACCTATGTTAACTTCAGTGCTGCTCAGGCAGGAGGTGCTGCCAATCACTGGGAAGCAGCCAAGTCACATAAAAACGGAGACCTTGATCACTACTACAATTTTGTCCCCATTGCCTCAGAGACACTTGGTGCCTGGGGTAAAAGTGCTGCAAGTTTTTTGAAGGAGCTGGGGTCGAAGCTAATTGAAACAACTAGAGACCCTACAGCCGTCAGTTTTCTCTTTCAGCGCCTTAGTGTGGAGATCCAGAGAGGAATGGCTCACAGCATCCATGCTTCCTGCCCGCAATCCAAGGAGCTGGATGAGTTTGGGGGTTGTAATATAAATATTATGATTAAATTGTATTTATTTTTTCGTTTCGTTGCCTTATTTATCATTAATTTTTAAATTTTCGGTATAAAAATTTATTTTTGTGTCTATGGATGTCTGTCTGTGTGTTTGTTTGAGTGTCCCTGTGAGTGTTTGGGGGAGTGTTTGTCCGGTTATACCTGTGGGTCCACGAGGCCATCTGTGTCCCCTCAGATGGTCTCCCTTATCACAGTTTTTGTGTATAGATGTGTGTCTGTGTGAGTGTTCGGGTGAGTGTGTGTCCGGTTATACCTGTGAGTCCACGAGGCCATCTGTGTCCCCTCAGATGGTCTTCTTTATCACAGTTTGTGTCTATGGATGCAGGCGATGAGTCACAATAACGCGGCTAAAGTATGTTGACCAGACCACACACTAGAAGGTGAAGGAACGACGACGTATCGGTAAGTCCTTGACCATTCTCAAGTCGACTGAGAATGTGTCTATGAATGTGTGTCTGGGTGAGTGTCCCTGTGAGTGTCCGGGTGAGTGTGTGTGTTCGGGTATACCTGTGGGTCCACGAGGCAATCTGTGTTCCCTCAGATGGTCTTCCTTATTACAGTTTGTGTCTATGGATGTGTGTCTGAGTGAGTGTCCCTGTGAGTGTCCTGGTGAGTGTGTGTGTGTGTGTGTGTGTGTGTATGTGTGTGTGTGTGTGTGTGTGAGTGTCCGGGTTTATGTGTAGTTTGGTTTCTGGAACCATTTGTGTCCCTCCCTTCAACTCTTTTCCCTTATTCCCACCGTGGGTTCGAATCCCAGGTGATTAGACCTGCCCTAGGTCAATGGATCCAAGGTATCCGTCCGTGGTCCCAACGGATTTCACCTCTTCCCTACTTTACTAGGAGTCAGGCTAATTCCAGCTATCCAGAGAACCTTTCGATACAGAGGCAGCTACAGGAGGGGACCACATAAATTAGTGCCCTGTAGTTACGTAACCGTTCCGACAGGCTCGATCGCAATCTATCCAGATGAGAACACGTTCTCATCCGACTAGACCACGCTGGAGTCGCTGTTTGTCTCAAATTTGGACCCTTTATTTATAGTTAGTATTTTTGGTGTATTAATTGATGTGTATTAATTTGTTAATGACTTAGGTAGAGTGATTTGGGGGGAGAGAGGGGGGGTTGGCGTGTGTAGTGTATTATACGAGATCGTGCTTGGGTTAGTATTCACCATCAACTATTACTAACTTGTAACTAACACAAATTTTTCCACACACTCCGGACCAAAGAGCCAGAGCTCAACCCCCGCAAGTACAACTAGGTGAGTACACACACACACACACACACACACACACACACACACACAGAGGAAGCAGCCCATAACAGCTGTTTAAATCCCTGGTACCTATTTACTGCTAGGTAACAGGAACAACAGTGTGAAAGAAACTGCCCAGTTTCGTTTCTGCCATCACCGGAGGATCGAACACGGACGCTAGGATTACGAGTTGAGAGCGCTGTCTACTCAGCTGTCAGGCCCCGTAGTGCGTGTACTCGTCAAAAACATAATTTGGGAGAGGTTAGGGGAAAGGAATGATGCTTCCTGGGTTGGGGAATTGGTGTGGGGTTAGTCACTCGGTGGCCTTGGACCTGTGGGGGAGGGGGCCGAGGGGGTTGCCAGTTATGAATTTAATGATTGAATTTGTTAAGATAGGGTATTTATGTAAAAGACGCTGTGAAGAGATAGTAACAAAAGTGTTCCTGACTGCTGTAAGGTAGTGAGTAACTGTCTTGTATGTTAGAAAAATGAATGCTTACTAGACAATTACTTTTTCTTTGAAAACATTTTTTTGGAAAATAAATACAAGTTATTTTGTAAACAAAATATGATTATTTTCCTTTAATAAACACACATGAGCACAAATGGTCCTCGGGAGTCAGAGAGATTGAGAATGAACAGCAAAATAGTAACAAAAAATGAGACGATGATGAGATATTATTTAATTCAAACATAAACCTGTTATGTATGTAAATTACAGTACCACTAAACACGCGTACACGTACATATGTCAATCCATTTACATAAATAAACATTCACTAATATGTTCCTTTAACAATGGACAGATAGATAATTACCATACACGTGTCAGTCCAATTGCAGGTACACATAGACACACATAGCTGCACTTGTCTGTCGCTCCTGACAATAGTAAACATGTAACAAAAAATGTGACAATGATGGGACACTATGTCATTCAAACGTACACACGCTAACATTATAAATTACAGTAACACTAAACACGCGTACATGTATATATGTCATTCAATTTACATAAAAAAAACATTCACTAATATGTTCCTTTTACAATTAACACACAGATAATTACCGTACACATGTCAGTCCAATTGCAGGTACACATAAACACACATAGCTGCACTTGTCTGTCGCTCCTGACAATAGTATACATAGGTATACACACAAAACAGTCCTTTATCAACTAATGTGTGTGTGTGTGTGCGTATTTATTCCTTGTATTTATTATTTGTGTCTGCAAAATCGAGTTATTAGCTCTTGGACCCCGCCTTTCTAACAAATGTATTTTTCCTCTTTTATATCAACTACATTTATTTCTCACTAACACACACGCATACACACACACACACACAGTGGAAACAGGAGGCCAGACACAGGATACAGAATAGGAGATGAAGAATTTAATGAAACGGACTGAGAGAAAGATCTAGGAGTTGATATCACACCAAACCTGTCTCCTGAAGCATACATAAAAAGAATAACGTCTGCGGCATATGCGAGACTGCCTAACATCAGAACAGCCTTCAGGAATCTGTGTAAGGAATCATTCAGAATCTTGTACACCACATATGTAAGACCAATCCTGGAGTATGCGGCCCCAGCATGGAGTCCGTATCTTGTCAAGCAGAAGATGAAGCAGGAAAAAGTCCAAAGGTATGCCACTAGACTAGTCCCAGAACTAAGAGGCATGAGTTACGAGGAAAGGCTGCGGGAAATGCACCTTACGGCACTGGAAGACAGAAGAGTAAGGGGAGACATGATCACAACCTACACAACCCTCAGAGGAATCGACCGGGTAAACAAGGATAAACTATTCAACACTGGTGGGACGCAAACAAGGGGACACAGGTGGAAACTGAGTACCCACATGAGCCACAGAGACGTTAGAAGTAACTTTTTCAGTGTCAGAGTAGTTAACGGATGGAATGCATTAAGCAGTGATGTGGTGGAGGCTGACTCCATACACAGTTTCAAATGTAGATATGATTGAGCCCAGTAGGCTCAGGAATCTGTACACCAGTTGATTGACAGTTGAGAGGTGGGACCAAAGAACCATAGCTCAACCCCCGCATGCACAAATAGGTGAGTACACACACACACACACGCGAACTAGTAGCCAACTGTCTAAATGGAGAGAGTTTATTGGTTGTAATTCTTAAGGTCCTCGTTCGAATCCCGGTTGACGCAAGAGGAAATCGGCAGATATTCTTTAACCTGATTCACCTGTTCACCTAGCACAAATGTATCCATCAATGTAGCCCTTTATTTATCTATTTATAATTGTCAATCCATCAATCTATCTTCCCATAAACCAACAATTTTTCATTATATACATCTATCTTACTATGTATCCGTCCATCTACTCGACTGTTTATCCATCCATCTACTCATCTGTCTTTTCATCCATCAACTCATCTATGGATCCGTCTATCCGTCAATGTATATATTTATCAATCAACGTATCCATCCATATATCTATCTATTACTATTTATATCTATCTCTCTATCTATTTGTATCCGACGATCCTACTAACTCATTTTCCATTAATCTATCCATTTATCATTCTACTTATCTATCAATCTATTTATTCATCTACTTCTCTTTCCATCTATCCATCTATTCATCTATCTAACCATTAATCTATCTACATACTCCCCACTCCGTCTCCTATCGTTTTCCCAAACTCCCTCCTCCCGTACCGGCTCCTTCTTTTTTCCACCCTCCCGTAACCCTGCTCATCCTCCCTCCTTCTGCCCTTCCCATACCCGCCCCTATTCCATCCCGCCCTTCCCATCGTCTTAACTCTCGGGGCAGTTCTTTACCTTCGTTCTCACTCCTTCCGCCGTTTCTCACTCTCGCCCTCCTTACTGTCTTCCTTCCCTCCCTCCCTCCCGCTGCTAGTCCTTCCCTTCTTACCCTTCCCGTAGTCCTCCCTCCCAGCACCAGTCCTTCTCATCGTCCTCTTACCTCCCCCAGTACCTCCTTCACTCCCTCTTCATCCCTCTTTCACCTCACCTACACCTCTTCTCCTGTTCTCCCTCTTTATACCACCTTTAAATCTCCCGCCCCCCCCCACCGGCTTTGTACCTCTTCCCTCTTACAAAAATTAGGATCAATAGGACCAAAATTAAACTACTTTATGTGTTTAATTTAAGGAAATCATTTTTTCTGATTACGAAAAAGTCTTCAACCATCTCCAGTAATAATTCACAATTAACCTTAATTGAATCAACAGGGAGAGAGGGGGGGAGGGGTGAGAATAAATAATAATTATTCCAAAATACTTTAACTAATGTCTACACCTACCATCCTATGTCCGTTCCCTACCTCAGACCATTTCCCCTCTAATTTGGTAAAAATATGCCTTAATAATATAATAATAAATATATTCAAAAAAATCTGTGGATAGCTACAGCCTCCAGCATATATATATATATATATATATATATTTTATTAAATATGACCGAAAAAGTAAGATTAATAATTCTAACACGAATTTTCTCAATCTTTCGTACATTATGCTTCACTGTTGGAGGTAAATCAAAAATCACTATCAATGGGGTCGCTATGGGTTCTCCCCTAGGTGTCCTGTTTGCAAACTTCTACATGGGTACCATCGAGCAAAAAGACTTAGTCGACATGAACTTGAAACCGGCCATATACTGCAGGTATGTTGACGACATTTTTACACAGGTACCTGATGTCAGACATCTGCAGGAGCTGAAGGAGGCATTTGAGCAGAGTTCCGTGCTGCGTTTCACTTATGAGACGGAAAAGGATGGGAAGCTGCCTTTTCTAGATGTAACAGTCATGGAAAAGGGCGGAGGTTTCCACACTGCAGTCTACACAAAGGAAACAAACATAGGAATGTGCCTAAATGCCAACAGCGACTGCCCTGACAGGTACAAGAGGAGTGTTGTTAACGCATACGTCGACCGTGCTCTCAGCCACAGCTCAGAATGGAAGCAAGTCGACGAAGAACTCTGTAGGGTAAGGCAGGTTCTAGTCAATAACGGCTTCTCCAATGGTTTCATCGAAGACATCATAAGAAGGAAAGTGAAAAGCCATGCAACCTCCGAAGAGACAACTAACACAACACCTATACCCCCTATTAGACTATTTTACAGGAACTTCTTTTCCACAGCTCATAAAACAGAGGAAAGGGTCCTGAAAGATATTGTTAATAGAAACGTTATCCCTACAGACAAAAATCAGAGGATACAACTGACGATTTACTATAAAACCAGAAAAACGGCCAGCCTACTCATGAGAAACTCTCCAGACACGAAACAGAACGCTTTAAAAGAGACTAACGTCGTCTATGCCTTCAAATGCCCACTTGGGGACTGTAAGCTCCAAAAAACCCAGTATATAGGCAAGACAACAACATCTCTTTCTAGGCGTTTAACGATGCATAAACAACAGGGCTCCATTAAGGAACATATAATCTCTTCCCATAACCAAACCATCGCCAGAGAAATCCTAGTAAACAACACAGAAATCATCGATAGATAAAGCGATAGCAGGCGGCTCGACGTTTGCGAGGCACTACACATCAAGAAGTCAACACCAGCAATCAACAGCCAATTATTGCACAACTATATTCTACCCACCTCAAGACTCCGCTCCAATATAGAAGCATCAAGAAATATGGACCAATAGGCTTTCTACAAACACTTCTATTCAATATCCATTGTTTCGTGTTCTGTCTTGTGTTGATACTTTTAATACCCTATTAATATCCTCTAATGCCACATCATCCTTCCCACCTTACTCAAATGTAATGCCACATCACCCTTCCCACCTCACTCAAATGTAGATATAAAATCAGGGAAACGCAAGTTCTAATCAGTTGTGTATTTGTGAAGTCTTTGAAAATGTAATAAGTTTTACGAAACGCGCCCGTGTCGCGTCAGACTAGAAATAAAAATGAATTTTGGAGAAGTGATTTTTGATTTACCTCCAACAGTGAAGCATAATGTACGAAAGATTGAGAAAATTCGTGTTAGAATTATTAATCTTACTTTTTCGGTCATATTTAATAAAATATGTCTACAGGAAAGACTGCTACCAAAATATACTAATATATATATATATATATATATATATATATATATATATATATATATATATATATATATATATATATATATATATATATATATATATATATATAATATATATATATATATATATATATATATATATATATATATATATATATATATATATATATATATATATATATATATATATATATATATATATATATATATATATATATATATATATATATAAGCCCATAAGCAATCCAGTTGGGATCGCCCCATTGCCGACAAAGTAGCTCCAACATTACTGTAAGCTGCGACAACACCACATGATACTGCCCGACTTAGAGCTGTAGCAGCTCCCCATGCAGAGGACTTGCTATTAGCAACCCCCAATATCAGCTACTAGCACTCGTCTCACCACAGGCCCTCTGAATGGCTGTGGCTCTCCGCCTCACTGCCCGAATCCACACCGAATACAGGGGTTTTGGTGGCGAGGCAGTGGCCGACAGGTACGGACGACATGGCCTTCTCTGCCAAAGGACAGGAGGATGGCATGCAAGCCACTGCGATGTTAACGACATTATAAAGAGAAGCCTTATCACGGAAGGTTGTCCAGCAGAGAGAGAGTCCCGTTCCGTATTGCCCCGCAACTCTGATGAGCCTGTTGGTCGCCCAGATGGGATCACGGTGAACCCCTGGAAGAATGGTAGACAGTTATTGTGGGACTACACTTGCGTTTCAACTTTAGGCAACACCTATGTTAACTTCAGTGCTGCTCAGGCAGGAGGTGCTGCCAATCACTGGGAAGCAGCCAAGTCACATAAAAACGGAGACCTTGATCACTACTACAATTTTGTCCCCATTGCCTCAGAGACACTTGGTGCCTGGGGTAAAAGTGCTGCAAGTTTTTTGAAGGAGCTGGGGTCGAAGCTAATTGAAACAACTAGAGACCCTACAGCCGTCAGTTTTCTCTTTCAGCGCCTTAGTGTGGAGATCCAGAGAGGAATGGCTCACAGCATCCATGCTTCCTGCCCGCAATCCAAGGAGCTGGATGAGTTTGGGGGTTGTAATATAAATATTATGATTAAATTGTATTTATTTTTTCGTTTCGTTGCCTTATTTATCATTAATTTTTAAATTTTCGGTATAAAAATTTATTTTTGTGTCTATGGATGTCTGTCTGTGTGTTTGTTTGAGTGTCCCTGTGAGTGTTTGGGGGAGTGTTTGTCCGGTTATACCTGTGGGTCCACGAGGCCATCTGTGTCCCCTCAGTTGGTCTCCCTTATCACAGTTTTTGTGTATAGATGTGTGTCTGTGTTAGTGTTCGGGTGAGTGTGTGTCCGGTTATACCTGTGAGTCCACGAGGCCATCTGTGTCCCCTCAGATGGTCTTCTTTATCACAGTTTGTGTTTATGGATGCAGGCGATGAGTCACAATAACGCGGCTAAAGTATGTTGACCAGACCACACACTAGAAGGTGAAGGAACGACGACGTTTCGGTAAGTCCTTGACCATTCTCAAGTCGACTGAGAATGTGTCTATGAATGTGTGTCTGGGTGAGTGTCCCTGTGAGTGTCCGGGTGAGTGTGTGTGTTCGGGTATACCTGTGGGTCCACGAGGCAATCTGTGTTCCCTCAGATGGTCTTCCTTATTACAGTTTGTGTCTATGGATGTGTGTCTGAGTGAGTGTCCCTGTGAGTGTCCTGGTGAGTGTGTGTGTGTGTGTGTGTGTGTGTATGTGTGTGTGTGTGTGTGTGTGAGTGTCCGGGTTTATGTGTAGTTTGGTTTCTGGAACCATTTGTGTCCCTCCCTTCAACTCTTTTCCCTTATTCCCACCGTGGGTTCGAATCCCAGGTGATTAGACCTGCCCTAGGTCAATGGATCCAAGGTATCCGTCCGTGGTCCCAACGGATTTCACCTCTTCCCTACTTTACTAGGAGTCAGGCTAATTCCAGCTATCCAGAGAACCTTTCGATACAGAGGCAGCTACAGGAGGGGACCACATAAATTAGTGCCCTGTAGTTACGTAACCGTTCCGACAGGCTCGATCGCAATCTATCCAGATGAGAACACGTTCTCATCCGACTAGACCACGCTGGAGTCGCTGTTTGTCTCAAATTTGGACCCTTTATTTATAGTTAGTATTTTTGGTGTATTAATTGATGTGTATTAATTTGTTAATGACTTAGGTAGAGTGATTTGGGGGGAGAGAGGGGGGGTTGGCGTGTGTAGTGTATTATACGAGATCGTGCTTGGGTTAGTATTCACCATCAACTATTACTAACTTGTAACTAACACAAATTTTTCCACACACTCCGGACCAAAGAGCCAGAGCTCAACCCCCGCAAGTACAACTAGGTGAGTACACACACACACACACACACACACACACACACACAGAGGAAGCAGCCCATAACAGCTGTTTAAATCCCTGGTACCTATTTACTGCTAGGTAACAGGAACAACAGTGTGAAAGAAACTGCCCAGTTTCGTTTCTGCCATCACCGGAGGATCGAACACGGACGCTAGGATTACGAGTTGAGAGCGCTGTCTACTCAGCTGTCAGGCCCCGTAGTGCGTGTACTCGTCAAAAACATAATTTGGGAGAGGTTAGGGGAAAGGAATGATGCTTCCTGGGTTGGGGAATTGGTGTGGGGTTAGTCACTCGGTGGCCTTGGACCTGTGGGGGAGGGGGCCGAGGGGGTTGCCAGTTATGAATTTAATGATTGAATTTGTTAAGATAGGGTATTTATGTAAAAGACGCTGTGAAGAGATAGTAACAAAAGTGTTCCTGACTGCTGTAAGGTAGTGAGTAACTGTCTTGTATGTTAGAAAAATGAATGCTTACTAGACAATTACTTTTTCTTTGAAAACATTTTTTTGGAAAATAAATACAAGTTATTTTGTAAACAAAATATGATTATTTTCCTTTAATAAACACACATGAGCACAAATGGTCCTCGGGAGTCAGAGAGATTGAGAATGAACAGCAAAATAGTAACAAAAAATGAGACGATGATGGGATACTATTTAATTCAAACATAAACCTGTTAAGTATGTAAATTACAGTACCACTAAACACGCGTACACGTACATATGTCAATCAATTTACATAAATAAACATTCACTAATATGTTCCTTTAACAATGGACAGATAGATAATTACCATACACGTGTCAGTCCAATTGCAGGTACACATAGACACACATAGCTGCACTTGTCTGTCGCTCCTGACAATAGTAAACATGTAACAAAAAATGTGACAATGATGGGACACTATGTCATTCAAACGTACACACGCTAACATTATAAATTACAGTAACACTAAACACGCGTACATGTATATATGTCATTCAATTTACATAAAAAAAACATTCACTAATATGTTCCTTTTACAATTAACACACAGATAATTACCGTACACATGTCAGTCCAATTGCAGGTACACATAAACACACATAGCTGCACTTGTCTGTCGCTCCTGACAATAGTATACATAGGTATACACACAAAACAGTCCTTTATCAACTAATGTGTGTGTGTGTGTGTATTTATTCCTTGTATTTATTATTTGTGTCTGCAAAATCGAGTTATTAGCTCTTGGACCCCGCCTTTCTAACAAATGTATTTTTCCTCTTTTATATCAACTACATTTATTTCTCACTAACACACACGC
>NW_027190237.1:0-10000 GCF_040958095.1 Procambarus clarkii | reverse complement strand
ACACATGAGCACAAATGGTCCTCGGGAGTCAGAGAGATTGAGAATGAACAGCAAAATAGTAACAAAAAATGAGACGATGATGGGATACTATTTAATTCAAACATAAACCTGTTAAGTATGTAAATTACAGTACCACTAAACACGCGTACACGTACATATGTCAATCAATTTACATAAATAAACATTCACTAATATGTTCCTTTAACAATGGACAGATAGATAATTACCATACACGTGTCAGTCCAATTGCAGGTACACATAGACACACATAGCTGCACTTGTCTGTCGCTCCTGACAATAGTAAACATGTAACAAAAAATGTGACAATGATGGGACACTATGTCATTCAAACGTACACACGCTAACATTATAAATTACAGTAACACTAAACACGCGTACATGTATATATGTCATTCAATTTACATAAAAAAAACATTCACTAATATGTTCCTTTTACAATTAACACACAGATAATTACCGTACACATGTCAGTCCAATTGCAGGTACACATAAACACACATAGCTGCACTTGTCTGTCGCTCCTGACAATAGTATACATAGGTATACACACAAAACAGTCCTTTATCAACTAATGTGTGTGTGTGTGTGTATTTATTCCTTGTATTTATTATTTGTGTCTGCAAAATCGAGTTATTAGCTCTTGGACCCCGCCTTTCTAACAAATGTATTTTTCCTCTTTTATATCAACTACATTTATTTCTCACTAACACACACGCATACACACACACACACACAGTGGAAACAGGAGGCCAGACACAGGATACAGAATAGGAGATGAAGAATTTAATGAAACGGACTGAGAGAAAGATCTAGGAGTTGATATCACACCAAACCTGTCTCCTGAAGCATACATAAAAAGAATAACGTCTGCGGCATATGCGAGACTGCCTAACATCAGAACAGCCTTCAGGAATCTGTGTAAGGAATCATTCAGAATCTTGTACACCACATATGTAAGACCAATCCTGGAGTATGCGGCCCCAGCATGGAGTCCGTATCTTGTCAAGCAGAAGATGAAGCAGGAAAAAGTCCAAAGGTATGCCACTAGACTAGTCCCAGAACTAAGAGGCATGAGTTACGAGGAAAGGCTGCGGGAAATGCACCTTACGGCACTGGAAGACAGAAGAGTAAGGGGAGACATGATCACAACCTACACAACCCTCAGAGGAATCGACCGGGTAAACAAGGATAAACTATTCAACACTGGTGGGACGCAAACAAGGGGACACAGGTGGAAACTGAGTACCCACATGAGCCACAGAGACGTTAGAAGTAACTTTTTCAGTGTCAGAGTAGTTAACGGATGGAATGCATTAAGCAGTGATGTGGTGGAGGCTGACTCCATACACAGTTTCAAATGTAGATATGATTGAGCCCAGTAGGCTCAGGAATCTGTACACCAGTTGATTGACAGTTGAGAGGTGGGACCAAAGAACCATAGCTCAACCCCCGCATGCACAAATAGGTGAGTACACACACACACACACGCGAACTAGTAGCCAACTGTCTAAATGGAGAGAGTTTATTGGTTGTAATTCTTAAGGTCCTCGTTCGAATCCCGGTTGACGCAAGAGGAAATCGGCAGATATTCTTTAACCTGATTCACCTGTTCACCTAGCACAAATGTATCCATCAATGTAGCCCTTTATTTATCTATTTATAATTGTCAATCCATCAATCTATCTTCCCATAAACCAACAATTTTTCATTATATACATCTATCTTACTATGTATCCGTCCATCTACTCGACTGTTTATCCATCGATCTACTCATCTGTCTTTTCATCCATCAACTCATCTATGGATCCGTCTATCCGTCAATGTATATATTTATCAATCAACGTATCCATCCATATATCTATCTATTACTATTTATATCTATCTCTCTATCTATTTGTATCCGACGATCCTACTAACTCATTTTCCATTAATCTATCCATTTATCATTCTACTTATCTATCAATCTATTTATTCATCTACTTCTCTTTCCATCTATCCATCTATTCATCTATCTAACCATTAATCTATCTACATACTCCCCACTCCGTCTCCTATCGTTTTCCCAAACTCCCTCCTCCCGTACCGGCTCCTTCTTTTTTCCACCCTCCCGTAACCCTGCTCATCCTCCCTCCTTCTGCCCTTCCCATACCCGCCCCTATTCCATCCCGCCCTTCCCATCGTCTTAACTCTCGGGGCAGTTCTTTACCTTCGTTCTCACTCCTTCCGCCGTTTCTCACTCTCGCCCTCCTTACTGTCTTCCTTCCCTCCCTCCCTCCCGCTGCTAGTCCTTCCCTTCTTACCCTTCCCGTAGTCCTCCCTCCCAGCACCAGTCCTTCTCATCGTCCTCTTACCTCCCCCAGTACCTCCTTCACTCCCTCTTCATCCCTCTTTCACCTCACCTACACCTCTTCTCCTGTTCTCCCTCTTTATACCACCTCTAAATCTCCCGCCCCCCCCCACCGGCTTTGTACCTCTTCCCTCTTACAAAAATTAGGATCAATAGGACCAAAATTAAACTACTTTATGTGTTTAATTTAAGGAAATCATTTTTTCTGATTACGAAAAAGTCTTCAACCATCTCCAGTAATAATTCACAATTAACCTTAATTGAATCAACAGGGAGAGAGGGGGGGAGGGGTGAGAATAAATAATAATTATTCCAAAATACTTTAACTAATGTCTACACCTACCATCCTATGTCCGTTCCCTACCTCAGACCATTTCCCCTCTAATTTGGTAAAAATATGCCTTAATAATATAATAATAAATATATTCAAAAAAATCTGTGGATAGCTACAGCCTCCAGCATGTATATATATATATATATATATATATATATATATATATATATATATATATATATATATATATATATATATATATAATATATATATATATATATATATATATATATATATATATATATATATATATATATATATATATATATATATATATATATATATATATATATATATAAGCCCATAAGCAATCCAGTTGGGATCGCCCCATTGCCGACAAAGTAGCTCCAACATTACTGTAAGCTGCGACAACACCACATGATACTGCCCGACTTAGAGCTGTAGCAGCTCCCCATGCAGAGGACTTGCTATTAGCAACCCCCAATATCAGCTACTAGCACTCGTCTCACCACAGGCCCTCTGAATGGCTGTGGCTCTCCGCCTCACTGCCCGAATCCACACCGAATACAGGGGTTTTGGTGGCGAGGCAGTGGCCGACAGGTACGGACGACATGGCCTTCTCTGCCAAAGGACAGGAGGATGGCATGCAAGACACTGCGATGTTAACGACATTATAAAGAGAAGCCTTATCACGGAAGGTTGTCCAGCAGAGAGAGAGTCCCGTTCCGTATTGCCCCGCAACTCTGATGAGCCTGTTGGTCGCCCAGATGGGATCACGGTGAACCCCTGGAAGAATGGTAGACAGTTATTGTGGGACTACACTTGCGTTTCAACTTTAGGCAACACCTATGTTAACTTCAGTGCTGCTCAGGCAGGAGGTGCTGCCAATCACTGGGAAGCAGCCAAGTCACATAAAAACGGAGACCTTGATCACTACTACAATTTTGTCCCCATTGCCTCAGAGACACTTGGTGCCTGGGGTAAAAGTGCTGCAAGTTTTTTGAAGGAGCTGGGGTCGAAGCTAATTGAAACAACTAGAGACCCTACAGCCGTCAGTTTTCTCTTTCAGCGCCTTAGTGTGGAGATCCAGAGAGGAATGGCTCACAGCATCCATGCTTCCTGCCCGCAATCCAAGGAGCTGGATGAGTTTGGGGGTTGTAATATAAATATTATGATTAAATTGTATTTATTTTTTCGTTTCGTTGCCTTATTTATCATTAATTTTTAAATTTTCGGTATAAAAATTTATTTTTGTGTCTATGGATGTCTGTCTGTGTGTTTGTTTGAGTGTCCCTGTGAGTGTTTGGGGGAGTGTTTGTCCGGTTATACCTGTGGGTCCACGAGGCCATCTGTGTCCCCTCAGATGGTCTCCCTTATCACAGTTTTTGTGTATAGATGTGTGTCTGTGTGAGTGTTCGGGTGAGTGTGTGTCCGGTTATACCTGTGAGTCCACGAGGCCATCTGTGTCCCCTCAGATGGTCTTCTTTATCACAGTTTGTGTCTATGGATGCAGGCGATGAGTCACAATAACGCGGCTAAAGTATGTTGACCAGACCACACACTAGAAGGTGAAGGAACGACGACGTTTCGGTAAGTCCTTGACCATTCTCAAGTCGACTGAGAATGTGTCTATGAATGTGTGTCTGGGTGAGTGTCCCTGTGAGTGTCCGGGTGAGTGTGTGTGTTCGGGTATACCTGTGGGTCCACGAGGCAATCTGTGTTCCCTCAGATGGTCTTCCTTATTACAGTTTGTCTATGGATGTGTGTCTAAGTGAGTGTCCCTGTGAGTGTCCTGGTGAGTGTGTGTGTGTGTGTGTGTGTGTGTATGTGTGTGTGTGTGTGTGTGTGTGAGTGTCCGGGTTTATGTGTAGTTTGGTTTCTGGAACCATTTGTGTCCCTCCCTTCAACTCTTTTCCCTTATTCCCACCGTGGGTTCGAATCCCAGGTGATTAGACCTGCCCTAGGTCAATGGATCCAAGGTATCCGTCCGTGGTCCCAACGGATTTCACCTCTTCCCTACTTTACTAGGAGTCAGGCTAATTCCAGCTATCCAGAGAACCTTTCGATACAGAGGCAGCTACAGGAGGGGACCACATAAATTAGTGCCCTGTAGTTACGTAACCGTTCCGACAGGCTCGATCGCAATCTATCCAGATGAGAACACGTTCTCATCCGACTAGACCACGCTGGAGTCGCTGTTTGTCTCAAATTTGGACCCTTTATTTATAGTTAGTATTTTTGGTGTATTAATTGATGTGTATTAATTTGTTAATGACTTAGGTAGAGTGATTTGGGGGGAGAGAGGGGGGGTTGGCGTGTGTAGTGTATTATACGAGATCGTGCTTGGGTTAGTATTCACCATCAACTATTACTAACTTGTAACTAACACAAATTTTTCCACACACTCCGGACCAAAGAGCCAGAGCTCAACCCCCGCAAGTACAACTAGGTGAGTACACACACACACACACACACACACACACAGAGGAAGCAGCCCATAACAGCTGTTTAAATCCCTGGTACCTATTTACTGCTAGGTAACAGGAACAACAGTGTGAAAGAAACTGCCCAGTTTCGTTTCTGCCATCACCGGAGGATCGAACACGGACGCTAGGATTACGAGTTGAGAGCGCTGTCTACTCAGCTGTCAGGCCCCGTAGTGCGTGTACTCGGCAAAAACATAATTTGGGAGAGGTTAGGGGAAAGGAATGATGCTTCCTGGGTTGGGGAATTGGTGTGGGGTTAGTCACTCGGTGGCCTTGGACCTGTGGGGGAGGGGGCCGAGGGGGTTGCCAGTTATGAATTTAATGATTGAATTTGTTAAGATAGGGGTATTTATGTAAAAGACGCTGTGAAGAGATAGTAACAAAAGTGTTCCTGACTGCTGTAAGGTAGTGAGTAACTGTCTTGTATGTTAGAAAAATGAATGCTTACTAGACAATTACTTTTTCTTTGAAAACATTTTTTTGGAAAATAAATACAAGTTATTTTGTAAACAAAATATGATTATTTTCCTTTATAAACACACATGAGCACAAATGGTCCTCGGGAGTCAGAGAGATTGAGAATGAACAGCAAAATAGTAACAAAAAATGAGACGATGATGGGATACTATTTAATTCAAACATAAACCTGTTAAGTATGTAAATTACAGTACCACTAAACACGCGTACACGTACATATGTCAATCAATTTACATAAATAAACATTCACTAATATGTTCCTTTAACAATGGACAGATAGATAATTACCATACACGTGTCAGTCCAATTGCAGGTACACATAGACACACATAGCTGCACTTGTCTGTCGCTCCTGACAATAGTAAACATGTAACAAAAAATGTGACAATGATGGGACACTATGTCATTCAAACGTACACACGCTAACATTATAAATTACAGTAACACTAAACACGCGTACATGTATATATGTCATTCAATTTACATAAAAAAACATTCACTAATATGTTCCTTTTACAATTAACACACAGATAATTACCGTACACATGTCAGTCCAATTGCAGGTACACATAAACACACATAGCTGCACTTGTCTGTCGCTCCTGACAATAGTATACATAGGTATACACACAAAACAGTCCTTTATCAACTAATGTGTGTGTGTGTGTGTATTTATTCCTTGTATTTATTATTTGTGTCTGCAAAATCGAGTTATTAGCTCTTGGACCCCGCCTTTCTAACAAATGTATTTTTCCTCTTTTATATCAACTACATTTATTTCTCACTAACACACACGCATACACACACACACACACAGTGGAAACAGGAGGCCAGACACAGGATACAGAATAGGAGATGAAGAACTTAATGAAACGGACTGAGAGAAAGATCTAGGAGTTGATATCACACCAAACCTGTCTCCTGAAGCATACATAAAAAGAATAACGTCTGCGGCATATGCGAGACTGCCTAACATCAGAACAGCCTTCAGGAATCTGTGTAAGGAATCATTCAGAATCTTGTACACCACATATGTAAGACCAATCCTGGAGTATGCGGCCCCAGCATGGAGTCCGTATCTTGTCAAGCAGAAGATGAAGCAGGAAAAAGTCCAAAGGTATGCCACTAGACTAGTCCCAGAACTAAGAGGCATGAGTTACGAGGAAAGGCTGCGGGAAATGCACCTTACGGCACTGGAAGACAGAAGAGTAAGGGGAGACATGATCACAACCTACACAACCCTCAGAGGAATCGACCGGGTAAACAAGGATAAACTATTCAACACTGGTGGGACGCAAACAAGGGGACACAGGTGGAAACTGAGTACCCACATGAGCCACAGAGACGTTAGAAGTAACTTTTTCAGTGTCAGAGTAGTTAACGGATGGAATGCATTAAGCAGTGATGTGGTGGAGGCTGACTCCATACACAGTTTCAAATGTAGATATGATTGAGCCCAGTAGGCTCAGGAATCTGTACACCAGTTGATTGACAGTTGAGAGGTGGGACCAAAGAACCATAGCTCAACCCCCGCATGCACAAATAGGTGAGTACACACACACACACACGCGAACTAGTAGCCAACTGTCTAAATGGAGAGAGTTTATTGGTTGTAATTCTTAAGGTCCTCGTTCGAATCCCGGTTGACGCAAGAGGAAATCGGCAGATATTCTTTAACCTGATTCACCTGTTCACCTAGCACAAATGTATCCATCAATGTAGCCCTTTATTTATCTATTTATAATTGTCAATCCATCAATCTATCTTCCCATAAACCAACAATTTTTCATTATATACATCTATCTTACTATGTATCCGTCCATCTACTCGACTGTTTATCCATCCATCTACTCATCTGTCTTTTCATCCATCAACTCATCTATGGATCCGTCTATCCGTCAATGTATATATTTATCAATCAACGTATCCATCCATATATCTATCTATTACTATTTATATCTATCTCTCTATCTATTTGTATCCGACGATCCTACTAACTCATTTTCCATTAATCTATCCATTTATCATTCTACTTATCTATCAATCTATTTATTCATCTACTTCTCTTTCCATCTATCCATCTACTCATCTATCTAACCATTAATCTATCTACATACTCCCCACTCCGTCTCCTATCGTTTTCCCAAACTCCCTCCTCCCGTACCGGCTCCTTCTTTTTTCCACCCTCCCGTAACCCTGCTCATCCTCCCTCCTTCTGCCCTTCCCATACCCGCCCCTATTCCATCCCGCCCTTCCCATCGTCTTAACTCTCGGGGCAGTTCTTTACCTTCGTTCTCACTCCTTCCGCCGTTTCTCACTCTCGCCCTCCTTACTGTCTTCCTTCCCTCCCTCCCTCCCGCTGCTAGTCCTTCCCTTCTTACCCTTCCCGTAGTCCTCCCTCCCAGCACCAGTCCTTCTCATCGTCCTCTTACCTCCCCCAGTACCTCCTTCACTCCCTCTTCATCCCTCTTTCACCTCACCTACACCTCTTCTCCTGTTCTCCCTCTTTATACCACCTCTAAATCTCCCGCCCCCCCCACCGGCTTTGTACCTCTTCCCTCTTACAAAAATTAGGATCAATAGGACCAAAATTAAACTACTTTATGTGTTTAATTTAAGGAAATCATTTTTTCTGATTACGAAAAAGTCTTCAACCATCTCCAGTAATAATTCACAATTAACCTTAATTGAATCAACAGGGAGAGAGGGGGGGAGGGGTGAGAATAAATAATAATTATTCCAAAATACTTTAACTAATGTCTACACCTACCATCCTATGTCCGTTCCCTACCTCAGACCATTTCCCCTCTAATTTGGTAAAAATAAGCCTTAATAATATAATAATAAATATATTCAAAAAAATCTGTGGATAGCTACAGCCTCCAGCATTATATATATATATATATATATATATATATATATATATATATATATATATATATATATATAATATATATATATATATATATATATATATATATATATATATATATATATATATATATATTATATATATATATATATATAGCCCATAAGCAATCCAGTTGGGATCGCCCCATTGCCGACAAAGTAGCTCCAACATTACTGTAAGCTGCGACAACACCACATGATACTGCCCGACTTAGAGCTGTAGCAGCTCCCCATGCAGAGGACTTGCTATTAGCAACCCCCAATATCAGCTACTAGCACTCGTCTCACCACAGGCCCTCTGAATGGCTGTGGCTCTCCGCCTCACTGCCCGAATCCACACCGAATACAGGGGTTTTGGTGGCGAGGCAGTGGCCGACAGGTACGGACGACATGGCCTTCTCTGCCAAAGGACAGGAGGATGGCATGCAAGACACTGCGATGTTAACGACATTATAAAGAGAAGCCTTATCACGGAAGGTTGTCCAGCAGAGAGAGAGTCCCGTTCCGTATTGCCCCGCAACTCTGATGAGCCTGTTGGTCGCCCAGATGGGATCACGGTGAACCCCTGGAAGAATGGTAGACAGTTATTGTGGGACTACACTTGCGTTTCAACTTTAGGCAACACCTATGTTAACTTCAGTGCTGCTCAGGCAGGAGGTGCTGCCAATCACTGGGAAGCAGCCAAGTCACATAAAAACGGAGACCTTGATCACTACTACAATTTTGTCCCCATTGCCTCAGAGACACTTGGTGCCTGGGGTAAAAGTGCTGCAAGTTTTTTGAAGGAGCTGGGGTCGAAGCTAATTGAAACAACTAGAGACCCTACAGCCGTCAGTTTTCTCTTTCAGCGCCTTAGTGTGGAGATCCAGAGAGGAATGGCTCACAGCATCCATGCTTCCTGCCCGCAATCCAAGGAGCTGGATGAGTTTGGGGGTTGTAATATAAATATTATGATTAAATTGTATTTATTTTTCGTTTCGTTGCCTTATTTATCATTAATTTTTAAATTTTCGGTATAAAAATTTATTTTTGTGTCTATGGATGTCTGTCTGTGTGTTTGTTTGAGTGTCCCTGTGAGTGTTTGGGGGAGTGTTTGTCCGGTTATACCTGTGGGTCCACGAGGCCATCTGTGTCCCCTCAGATGGTCTCCCTTATCACAGTTTTTGTGTATAGATGTGTGTCTGTGTGAGTGTTCGGGTGAGTGTGTGTCCGGTTATACCTGTGAGTCCACGAGGCCATCTGTGTCCCCTCAGATGGTCTTCTTTATCACAGTTTGTGTCTATGGATGCAGGCGATGAGTCACAATAACGCGGCTAAAGTATGTTGACCAGACCACACACTAGAAGGTGAAGGAACGACGACGTTTCGGTAAGTCCTTGACCATTCTCAAGTCGACTGAGAATGTCTGATGTGTGTCTGGGTAGAGTTGTGTCCGGGGGTGGGTGTGTGATACCGGGTGATGGC
>NW_027190236.1:0-47555 GCF_040958095.1 Procambarus clarkii | reverse complement strand
ATATTATTGAGTTAATACTAATAAACTGAAAATTCACAAAAACGTGGAAAAACGGCAAAATATTGCCTAATTCGATGATATTTTGATTAAATCACATAAAGGAAAAGGGAATGATAAACGTCAAAATATTGCTAAATTCGATGATTTCTCGTACGAAACAAAATGCAAGAAAACTTGCTTAAAATGCAATATTATGCGAAATTCTGAGATTTGAAAGCCAAATCACATATCGTGACACTACATGAATTAGTATCGAAATATTGGTAAAAATGAATATATATACGTAATATCAAACTACATGAAAAACGTGAAAAAAGTCACTATTATACCAAATTTGAGGATTTTAACTTCGAATCATAAAGCGAGGTTTCGTACTATTTACATCCAAGAAAAGACATATGACAATGTTGTTTCCAATACAAATTATAAAAATCAATGTGTTTTCATTAGAATTAACTAAAATGTTCCTGATTTTCCGTTTATATTACCGATGGAAGATGTACACGTAAAACCGCTCTAATCCGGCTGAAACGTCGATATAAGCAATAAAAACCGAACTTCTGCCTTTGTCAATATCTTACTCAGTATTTTAAGGAGAAACAATTAGATGATTGAAAATGAAGTATTTAAGGTTACTATCTAATCAATTATGTGTTTGCATCATTTTTATTGTATATTTAATGAATTAATACTAATAAACTGAAAATGCACAAAAACGTGGAAAAAACGGCAAAATATTGCCTAATTCGATGATATTTTGATTAAATCACATAAAGGAAAAGAAAATGATAAACGCCGAAATATTGCTAAATTCGATGATTTCTCGTACGAAACAAAATGCAAGAAAACTTGCTCAAAATGCAATATTATGCGAAATTCTGAGATTTGAAGGCCAAATCACATATCGTGATACTACATGAAATAGTATCGAAATATTGGTAAAAATGAATATATTTACGTAATATCAAACTACATGAAAACGTGAAAAAAGTCACGATTATACCAAATTTGAGGATTTTAACTTCGAATCATAATGCGAGGTTTCGTATTATTTAGATCCAAGAAAAGACATATGACAATGTTGTTTCCAATACAAATTATAAAAATCAATGTGTTTTCATTAGAATTAACTAAAATGTTCCTGATTTTCCGTTTATATTACCGATGGAAGATGTACACGTAAAACCGCTCTATTCCGGCTGAAAAGTCGATGTATGCAATAAAAACCGAACTTCTCCCCTTTTCAATATCTTACTCAGTATTTTAACGAGAAACAAATAGATGATTGAAAATGAAGTATTTACGGTTACTATCTATGTGTTTAATTATGTGTTTGCATCATTTTTATTGTATATTTATTGAGTTAATACTAATAAACTGAAAATTCACAAAAACGTGGAAAAACGGCAAAATATTGCCTAATTCGATGATATTTTGATTAAATCACATAAAGGAAAAGGGAATGATAAACGTCAAAATATTGCTAAATTCGATGATTTCTCATACGAAACAAAATGCAAGAAAACTTGCTAAAAATGCAATATTAAGCGAAATTCTGAGATTTGAAGGCCAAATCACATATTATGACACTACATGAATTTGTATCGAAATATTGGTAAAAATGAATATATATACGTAATATCAAACTACATGAAAAACGTGAAAAAAGTCACTATTATACCAAATTTGAGGATTTTAACTTCGAATCATAAAGCGAGGTTTCGTACTATTTACATCCATGAAAAGACATATGACAATGTTGTTTCCAATACAAATTATAAAAATCAATGTGTTTTCATTAGAATTAACTAAAATGTTCCTGATTTTCCGTTTATATTACCGATGGAAGATGTACACGTAAAACCGCTCTAATCCGGCTGAAACGTCGATATAAGCAATAAAAACCGAACTTCTGCCTTTGTCAATATCTTACTCAGTATTTTAACGAGAAACAATTAGATGATTGAAAATGAAGTATTTAAGGTTACTATCTAATCAATTATGTGTTTGCATCATTTTTATTGTATATTTAATGAATTAATACTAATAAACTGAAAATTCACAAAAACGTGGAAAAACGGCAAAATATTGCCTAATTCGATGATATTTTGATTAAATCACATAAAGGAAAAGGGGATGATAAACGTCAAAATATTGCTAAATTCGATGATTTTTCGTACGAAACAAAATGCAAGAAAACTTCCTTAAAATGCAATATTATGCGAAATTCTGAGATTTGAAGGCCAAATCACATATCGTGATCTACATGAAATAGTATCGAAATATTGGTAAAAATGAATATATTTACGTAATATCAAACTACATGAAAAACGTGAAAAAAGTCACCATAATACCAAATTTGAGGATTTTAACTTCGAATCATAATGCGAGGTTTTGTATTGTTTAGATCCAAGAAAAGACATATGACAATGTTGTTTCCAATACAAATTATAAAAATCAATGTTTTTTCATTAGAATTAACTAAAATGTTCCTGATTTTCCGTTTATATTACCGATGGAAGATGTACACGTAAAACCGCTCTATTCCGGCTGAAACGTCGATATAAGCAATAAAAACCGAACGTCTGCCCTTGTCAATATCTTACTCAGTATTTTAACGAGAAACAATTAGATGATTGAAAATGAAGTATTTAAGGTTACTATCTAATCAATTATGTGTTTGCATCATTTTTATTGTATATTTAATGAATTAATACTAATAAACTGAAAATTCACAAAAACGTGGAAAAACGGCAAAATATTGCCTAATTCGATGATATTTTGATTAAATCACATTAAGGAAAAGAAAATGATAAACGTCGAAATATTGCTAAATTCGATGATTTCTCGTACGAAACAAAATGCAAGAAAACTTGATCAAAATGCAATATTATGCGAAATTCTGAGATTTGAAGGCCAAATCACATATCGTGATACTACATGAAATAGTATCGAAATATTGGTAAAAATGAATATATTTACGTAATATCAAACTACATGAAAAACGTGAAAAAAGTCGCGATTATACCAAATTTGAGGATTTTAACTTCGAATCATAATGCGAGGTTTCGTATTATTTAGATCCAAGAAAAGACATATGACAATGTTGTTTCCAATACAAATTATAAAAATCAATGTGTTTTCATTAGAATTAACTAAAATGTTCCTGATTTTCCGTTTATATTACCGATGGAAGATGTACACGTAAAACCGCTCTATTCCGGCTGAAAAGTCGATGTATGCAATAAAAACCGAACTTCTCCCCTTTTCAATATCTTACTCAGTATTTTAACGAGAAACAAATAGATGATTGAAAATGAAGTATTTAAGATTACTATCTAATCAATTATATGTTTGCATCATTTTTATTGTATTTTTAATGAATTAATACTAATAAACTGAAAATTCACAAAAACGTGGAAAAACGGCAAAATATTGCCTAATTCGATGATATTTTGATTAAATCCCATAAAGGAAAAGGGAATGATAACGTCAAAATAATGCTAAATTCGATGATTTCTCGTACGAAACAAAATGCAAAAAAACTTGCTTGAAATGCAATATTAACGAAATTCTGAGATTTGAAGGCCAAATCACATATCGTGATACTACATGAAATAGTATCAAATTATTGGTAAAAATGAATATATTTACGTAATATCAAACTACATGAAAAACGTGAAAAAAGTCACTATTATACCAAATTTGAGGATTTTAACTTCGAATCATAAAGCGAGGTTTCGTACTATTTACATCCATGAAAAGACATATGACAATGTTGTTTCCAATACAAATGATAAAAATCAATGTGTTTTCAATAGAATTAACTAAAATGTTCCTGATTTTCCGTTTATATTACCAATGGAAGATGTACACGTGAAACCGCTCTAATCCGGCTGAAACGTCGATATATGCAATAAAAACAGAACTTCTCCCCTTTTAAATATCTTACTCAGTATTTTAAAGAGAAACAAATAGATGATTGAAAATGAAGCATTTAAGGTTATTATCTAGTCAATTATGTGTTTGCATCATTTTTATTGTATATTTATTGAGTTAATACTAATAAACTAAAAATTCACAAAAACGTGGAAAAACGGCAAAATATTGCCTAATTCGATGATATTTTGATTAAATCACATAAAGGAAAAGGGAATGATAAACGTCAAAATATTGCTAAATTCGATGATTTCTCGTACGAAACAAAATGCAAGAAAACTTGCTTAAAATGCAATATTATGCGAAATTCTGAGATTTGAAAGCCAAATCACATATCGTGACACTACATGAATTGGTATCGAAATATTGGTAAAAATGAATATATATACGTAATATCAAACTACATGAAAAACGTGAAAAAAGTCACTATTATACCAAATTTGAGGATTTTAACTTCGAATCATAAAGCGAGGTTTCGTACTATTTACATCCAAGAAAAGACATATGACAATGTTGTTTCCAATACAAATTATAAAAATCAATGTTTTTTCATTAGAATTAACTAAAATGTTCCTGATTTTCCGTTTATATTACCGATGGAAGATGTACACGTAAAACCGCTCTAATCCGGCTGAAATGTCGATATAAGCAATAAAAACCGAACGTCTGCCCTTGTCAATATCTTACTCAGTATTTTAAGAAGAAACAATTAGATTATTGAAAATGAAGTATTTAAGGTTACTATCTAATCAATTATGTGTTTGCATCATTTTTATTGTATATTTAATGAATTAATACTAATAAACTGAAAATTCACAAAAACGTGGAAAAACGGCAAAATATTGCCTAATTCGATGATATTTTGATTAAATCACATAAAGGAAAAGAAAATGATAAACGTCGAAATATTGCTAAATTCGATGATTTCTCGTACGAAACAAAATGCAAGAAAACTTGCTCAAAATGCAATATTATGCGAAATTCTGAGATTTGAAGGCCAAATCACATATCGTGATACTACATGAAATAGTATCGAAATATTGTTAAAAATGAATATATTTACGTAATATCAAACTACATGAAAAACGTGAAAAAAGTCACGATTATACCAAATTTGAGGATTTTAACTTCGAATCATAATGCGAGGTTTCGTATTATTTAGATCCAAGAAAAGACATATGACAATGTTGTTTCCAATACAAATTATAAAAATCAATGTGTTTTCATTAGAATTAACTAAAATGTTCCTGATTTTCCGTTTATATTACCGATGGAAGATGTACACGTAAAACCGCTCTAATCCGGCTGAAACGTCGATATAAGCAATAAAAACCGAACTTCTGCCCTTGTCAATATCTTACTCAGTATTTTACGAGAAACAATTAGATGATTGAAAATGAAGTATTTAAGGTTACTATCTAATCAATTATGTGTTTGCATCATTTTTATTGTATATTTAATGAAATAATACTAATAAACTGAAAATTCACAAAAACGTGTAAAAACGGCAAAATATTGCCTAATTCGATGATATTTTGATTAAATCACATAAAGGAAAAGGGAATGATAAACGTCAAAATATTGCTAAATTCGATGATTTCTCGTACGAAACAAAATGCAAGAAAACTTGCTTAAAATGCAATATTATGCGAAATTCTGAGATTTGAAGACCAAATCACATATTGTGATACTACATGAAATAGTATCGAAATATTGGTAAAATGAATATATTTACGTAATATCAAACTACATGAAAAACGTGAATAAAGTCACGATTATACCAAATTTGAGGATTTTAACTTCGAATCATAATGCGAGGTTTCGTATTATTTAGATCCAAGAAAAGACATATGACAATGTTGTTTCCAATACAAATGATAAAAATCAATGTGTTTTCATTAGAATTAACTAAAATGTTCCTGATTTTCCGTTTATATTACCGATGGAAGATGTACACGTAAAACCGCTCTAATCCGGCTGAAACGTCGATATAAGCAATAAAAACCGAACTTCTGCTTTTGTCAATATCTTACTCAGTATTTTAACGAGAAACAATTAGATGATTGAAAATGAAGTATTTATGGTTACTATCTAATCAATTATGTGTTTGCATCATTTTTATTGTATATTTAATGAATTAATACTAATAAACTGAAAATTCACAAAAACGTGGAAAAACGGCAAAATATTGCCTAATTCGATGATATTTTGATTAAATCACACAAAGGAAAAGGGGATGATAAACGTCAAAATATTGCTAAATTCGATGATTTTTCGTACGAAACAAAATGCAAGAAAACTTGCTTAAAATGCAATATTATGCGAAATTCTGAGATTTGAAGGCCAAATCACATATCGTGATTCTACATGAAATAGTATCGAAATATTGGTAAAAATGAATATATTTACGTAATATCAAACTACATGAAAAACGTGAAAAAAGTCACGATTATACCAAATTTGAGGATTTTAACTTCGAATCATAATGCGAGGTTTCGTATTATTTAGATCCAAGAAAAGACATATGACAATGTTGTTTCCAATACAAATTATAAAAATCAATGTTTTTTCATTAGAATTAACTAAAATGTTCCTGATTTTCCGTTTATATTACCGATGGAAGATGTACACGTAAAACCGCTCTATTCCGGCTGAAACGTCGATATAAGCAATAAAAACCGAACGTCTGCCCTTGTCAATATCTTACACAGTATTTTAACGAGAAACAATTAGATGATTGAAAATGAAGTATTTAAGGTTACTATCTAATCAATTATGTGTTTGCATCATTTTTATTGTATATTTAATGAATTAATACTAATAAACTGAAAATTCACATAAACGTGGAAAAACGGCAAAATATTGCCTAATTCGATGATATTTTCATTAAATCACATAAAGGAAAAGAGAATGATAAACGTCGAAATATTGCTAAATTCGATGATTTCTCGTACGAAACAAAATGCAAGAAAACTTGCTTTAAATGCAATATTATGCGAAATTCTGAGATTTGAAGGCCAAATCACATATCGTGATACTACATGAAATAGTATCGAAATATTGGTAAAATGAATATATTTACGTAATATCAAACTACATGAAAAACGTGAAAAAAGTCACGATTATACCAAATTTGAGGATTTTACCTTCGAATCATAATGCGAGGTTTCGTATTATTTAGATCCAAGAAAAGACATATGACAATGTTGTTTCCAATACAAATTATAAAAATCAATGTGTTTTCATTAGAATTAACTAAAATGTTCCTGATTTTCCGTTTATATTACCGATGGAAGATGTACACGTAAAACCGCTCTATTCCGGCTGAAAAGTCGATGTATGCAATAAAAACCGAACTTCTCCCCTTTTCAATATCTTACTCAGTATTTTAACGAGAAACAAATAGATGATTGAAAATGAAGTATTTAAGGTTACTATCTAATCTATTATGTGTTTGCATCATTTTTATTGTATTTTTAATGAATTAATACTAATAAATTGAAAATTCACAAAAACGTGGAAAAACGGCAAAATATTGCCTAATTCGATGATATTTTGATTAAATCCCATAAAGGAAAAGGGAATGATAAACGTCAAAATATTGCTAAATTCGATGATTTCTCGTACGAAACAAAATGCAAGAAAACTTGCTTAAAATGCAATATTATGCGAAATTCTGAGATTTGAAGGCCAAATCACATATCGTGATACTACATGAAATAGTATCGAAATATTGGTAAAAATGAATATATTTACGTAATATCAAACTACATGAAAAACGTGAAAAAAGTCACGATTATACCAAATTTGAGGATTTTAACTTCGAATCATAATGCGAGGTTTCGTATTAATTAGATCCAAGAAAAGACATATGACAATGTTGTTTCCAATACAAATTATAAAAATCAATGTGTTTTCATTAGAATTAACTAAAATGTTCCTGATTTTCCGTTTATATTACCGATGGAAGATGTACACGTAAAACCGCTCTATTCCGGCTGAAAAGTCGATGTATGCAATAAAAACCGAACTTCTCCCCTTTTCAATATCTTACTCAGTATTTTAACGAGAAACAAATAGATGATTGAAAATGAAGTATTTAAGGTTACTATCTAATCAATTATGTGTTTGCATCATTTTTATTGTATATTTATTGAGTTAATACTAATAAACTGAAAATTCACAAAAACGTGGAAAAACGGCAAAATATTGCCTAATTCGATGATGTTTTGATTAAATCACATAAAGGAAAAGGAAATGATAAACGTCAAAATATTGCTAAATTCGATGATTTCTCGTACGAAACAAAATGCAAGAAAACTTGCTCAAAATGCAATATTATGCGAAATTCTGAGATTTGAAGGCCAAATCACATATCGTGATACTACATGAAATAGTATCGAAATATTGGTAAAAATGAATATATTTACGTAATATCAAACTACATGAAAAACGTGAAAAAAGTCACTATTATACCAAATTTGAGGATTTTAACTTCGAATCATAAAGCGAGGTTTCGTACTATTTACATCCATGAAAAGACATATGACAATGTTGTTTCCAATACAAATGATAAAAATCAATGTGTTTTCAATAGAATTAACTAAAATGTTCCTGATTTTCCGTTTATATTACCAATGGAAGATGTACACGTAAAACCGCTCTAATCCGGCTGAAACGTCGATATAAGCAATAAAAACCGAACTTCTGCCCTTGTCAATATCTTACTCAGTATTTTACGAGAAACAATTAGATGATTGAAAATGAAGTATTTAAGGTTACTATCTAATCAATTATGTGTTTGCATCATTTTTATTGTATATATAATGAAATAATACTAATAAACTGAAAATTCACAAAAACGTGGAAAAACGGCAAAATATTGCCTAATTCGATGATATTTTGATTAAATCACATAAAGGAAAAGGGAATGATAAACGTCAAAATATTGCTAAATTCGATGATTTCTCGTACGAAACAAAATGCAAGAAAACTTGCTTAAAATGCAATATTATGCGAAATTCTGAGATTTGAAGACCAAATCACATATTGTGATACTACATGAAATAGTATCGAAATATTGGTAAAAATGAATATATTTACGTAATATCAAACTACATGAAAAACGTGAATAAAGTCACGATTATACCAAATTTGAGGATTTTAACTTCGAATCATAATGCGAGGTTTCGTATTATTTAGATCCAAGAAAAGACATATGACAATGTTGTTTCCAATACAAATGATAAAAATCAATGTGTTTTCATTAGAATTAACTAAAATGTTCCTGATTTTCCGTTTATATTACCGATGGAAGATGTACACGTAAAACCGCTCTAATCCGGCTGAAACGTCGATATAAGCAATAAAAACCGAACTTCTGCTTTTGTCAATATCTTACTCAGTATTTTAACGAGAAACAATTAGATGATTGAAAATGAAGTATTTATGGTTACTATCTAATCAATTATGTGTTTGCATCATTTTTATTGTATATTTAATGAATTAATACTAATAAACTGAAAATTCACAAAAACGTGGAAAAACGGCAAAATATTGCCTAATTCGATGATATTTTGATTAAATCACACAAAGGAAAAGGGGATGATAAACGTCAAAATATTGCTAAATTCGATGATTTTTCGTACGAAACAAAATGCAAGAAAACTTGCTTAAAATGCAATATTATGCGAAATTCTGAGATTTGAAGGCCAAATCACATATCGTGATTCTACATGAAATAGTATCGAAATATTGGTAAAAATGAATATATTTACGTAATATCAAACTACATGAAAAACGTGAAAAAAGTCACGATTATACCAAATTTGAGGATTTTAACTTCGAATCATAATGCGAGGTTTCGTATTATTTAGATCCAAGAAAAGACATATGACAATGTTGTTTCCAATACAAATTATAAAAATCAATGTTTTTTCATTAGAATTAACTAAAATGTTCCTGATTTTCCGTTTATATTACCGATGGAAGATGTACACGTAAAACCGCTCTATTCCGGCTGAAACGTCGATATAAGCAATAAAAACCGAACGTCTGCCCTTGTCAATATCTTACTCAGTATTTTAACGAGAAACAATTAGATGATTGAAAATGAAGTATTTAAGGTTACTATCTAATCAATTATGTGTTTGCATCATTTTTATTGTATATTTAATGAATTAATACTAATAAACTGAAAATTCACATAAACGTGGAAAAACGGCAAAATATTGCCTAATTCGATGATATTTTCATTAAATCACATAAAGGAAAAGAGAATGATAAACGTCGAAATATTGCTAAATTCGATGATTTCTCGTACGAAACAAAATGCAAGAAAACTTGCTTAAAATGCAATATTATGCGAAATTCTGAGATTTGAAGGCCAAATCACATATCGTGATACTACATGAAATAGTATCGAAATATTGGTAAAATGAATATATTTACGTAATATCAAACTACATGAAAAACGTGAAAAAAGTCACGATTATACCAAATTTGAGGATTTTAACTTCGAATCATAATGCGAGGTTTCGTATTATTTAGATCCAAGAAAAGACATATGACAATGTTGTTTCCAATACAAATTATAAAAATCAATGTGTTTTCATTAGAATTAACTAAAATGTTCCTGATTTTCCGTTTATATTACCGATGGAAGATGTACACGTAAAACCGCTCTATTCCGGCTGAAAAGTCGATGTATGCAATAAAAACCGAACTTCTCCCCTTTTCAATATCTTACTCAGTATTTTAACGAGAAACAAATAGATGATTGAAAATGAAGTATTTAAGGTTACTATCTAATCTATTATGTGTTTGCATCATTTTTATTGTATTTTTAATGAATTAATACTAATAAATTGAAAATTCAAAAAAACGTGGAAAAACGGCAAAATATTGCCTAATTCGATGATATTTTGATTAAATCCCATAAAGGAAAAGGGAATGATAAACGTCAAAATATTGCTAAATTCGATGATTTCTCGTACGAAACAAAATGCAAGAAAACTTGCTTAAAATGCAATATTATGCGAAATTCTGAGATTTGAAGGCCAAATCACATATCGTGATACTACATGAAATAGTATCGAAATATTGGTAAAAATGAATATATTTACGTAATATCAAACTACATGAAAAACGTGAAAAAAGTCACGATTATACCAAATTTGAGGATTTTAACTTCGAATCATAATGCGAGGTTTCGTATTATTTAGATCCAAGAAAAGACATATGACAATGTTGTTTCCAATACAAATTATAAAAATCAATGTGTTTTCATTAGAATTAACTAAAATGTTCCTGATTTTCCGTTTATATTACCGATGGAAGATGTACACGTAAAACCGCTCTATTCCGGCTGAAAAGTCGATGTATGCAATAAAAACCGAACTTCTCCCCTTTTCAATATCTTACTCAGTATTTTAACGAGAAACAAATAGATGATTGAAAATGAAGTATTTAAGGTTACTATCTAATCAATTATGTGTTTGCATCATTTTTATTGTATATTTATTGAGTTAATACTAATAAACTGAAAATTCACAAAAACGTGGAAAAACGGCAAAATATTGCCTAATTCGATGATGTTTTGATTAAATCACATAAAGGAAAAGGAAATGATAAACGTCAAAATATTGCTAAATTCGATGATTTCTCGTACGAAACAAAATGCAAGAAAACTTGCTTAAAATGCAATATTATGCGAAATTCTGAGATTTGAAGGCCAAATCACATATCGTGACACTACATGAATTAGTATCGAAATATTGGTAAAAATGAATATATATACGTAATATCAAACTACATGAAAAACGTGAAAAAAGTCACTATTATACCAAATTTGTGGATTTTAACTTCGAATCATAAAGCGAGGTTTCGTACTATTTACATCCATGAAAAGACATATGACAATGTTGTTTCCAAATCAAATTATAAAAATCAATGTGTTTTCATTAGAATTAACTAAAATGTTCCTGATTTTCCGTTTATATTACCGATGGAAGATGTACACGTAAAACCGCTCTATTCCGGCTGAAAAGTCGATGTATGCAATAAAAACCGAACTTCTCCCCTTTTCAATATCTTACTCAGTATTTTAACGAGAAACAAATAGATGATTGAAAATGAAGTATTTAAGGTTACTATCTAATCAATTATGTGTTTGCATCATTTTTATTGTATTTTTAATGAATTAATACTAATAAACTGAAAATTCACAAAAACGTGGAAAAACGGCAAAATATTGCCTAATTCGATGATATTTTCATTAAATCACATAAAGGAAAAGAGAATGATAAACGTCGAAATATTGCTAAATTCGATGATTTCTCGTACGAAACAAAATGCAAGAAAACTTGCTTAAAATGCAATATTATGCGAAATTCTGAGATTTGAAGGCCAAATCACATATCGTGATACTACATGAAATAGTATCGAAATATTGGTAAAATGAATATATTTACGTAATATCAAACTACATGAAAAACGTGAAAAAAGTCACGATTATACCATATTTGAGGATTTTAACTTCGAATCATAATGCGAGGTTTCGTATTATTTAGATCCAAGAAAAGACATATGACAATGTTGTTTCCAATACAAATTATAAAAATCAATGTGTTTTCATTAGAATTAACTAAAATGTTCCTGATTTTCCGTTTATATTACCGATGGAAGATGTACACGTAAAACCGCTCTATTCCGGCTGAAAAGTCGATGTATGCAATAAAAACCGAACTTCTCCCCTTTTCAATATCTTACTCAGTATTTTAACGAGAAACAAATAGATGATTGAAAATGAAGTATTTAAGGTTACTATCTAATCAATTATGTGTTTGCATCATTTTTATTGTATTTTTAATGAATTAATACTAATAAACTGAAAATTCACAAAAACGTGGAAAAACGGCAAAATATTGCCTAATTCGATGATATTTTCATTAAATCACATAAAGGAAAAGAGAATGATAAACGTCAAAATATTGCTAAATTCGATGATTTCTCGTACGAAACAAAATGCAAGAAAACTTGCTTAAAATGCAATATTATGCGAAATTCTGAGATTTGAAGGCCAAATCAAATATCGTGACACTACATGAATTAGTATCGAAATATTGGTAAAAATGAATATATATACGTAATATCAAACTACATGAAAAACGTGAAAAAAATCACTATTATACCAAATTTGAGGATTTTAACTTCGAATCATAATGCGAGGTTTCGTATTATTTACATCCAAGAAAAGACATATGACAATGTTGTTTCCAATACAAATGATAAAAATCAATGTGTTTTCATTAGAATTAACTAAAATGTTCCTGATTTTCCGTTTATATTACCGATGGAAGATGTACACGTAAAACCGCTCTAATCTGGCTGAAACGTCGATATAAGCAATAATAACCGAACGTCTGCCCTTGTAAATATCTTACTCAGTATTTTAAGGAGAAACAATTAGATGATTGAAAATGAAGTATTTAAGGTTACTATCTAATCAATTATGTGTTTGCATCACTTTTATTGTATATTTAATGAATTAATACTAATAAACTGAAAATTCACAAAAACGTGGAAAAACGGCAAAATATTGCCTAATTCGATGATATTTTGATTAAATCACATAAAGGAAAAGAAAATGATAAACGTCGAAATATTGCTAAATTCGATGATTTCTCGTACGAAACAAAATGCAAGAAAACTTGCTCAAAATGCAATATTATGCGAAATTCTGAGATTTGAAGGCCAAATCACATATCGTGATACTACATGAAATAGTATCGAAATATTGGTAAAAAGGAATATATTTACGTAATATCAAACTACATGAAAAACGTGAAAAAAGTCACGATTATACCAAATTTGAGGATTTTAACTTCGAATCATAATGCGAGGTTTCGTATTATTTAGATCCAAGAAAAGACATATGACAATGTTGTTTCCAATACAAATTATAAAAATCAATGTGTTTTCATTAGAATTAACTAAAATGTTCCTGATTTTCCGTTTATATTACCGATGGAAGATGTACACGTAAAACCGCTCTATTCCGGCTGAAAAGTCGATGTATGCAATAAAAACCGAACTTCTCCCCTTTTCAATATCTTACTCAGTATTTTAACGAGAAACAAATAGATGATTGAAAATGAAGTATTTAAGGTTACTATCTAATCAATTATGTGTTTGCATCATTTTTATTGTATATTTATTGAGTTAATACTAATAAACTGAAAATTCACAAAAACGTGGAAAAACGGCAAAATATTGCCTAATTCGATGATGTTTTGATTAAATCACATAAAGGAAAAGGAAATGATAAACGTCAAAATATTGCTAAATTCGATGATTTCTCGTACGAAACAAAATGCAAGAAAACTTGCTTAAAATGCAATATTATGCGAAATTCTGAGATTTGAAGGCCAAATCACATATCGTGACACTACATGAATTAGTATCGAAATATTGGTAAAAATGAATATATATACGTAATAACAAACTACATGAAAAACGTGAAAAAAGTCACTATTATACCAAATTTGTGGATTTTAACTTCGAATCATAAAGCGAGGTTTCGTACTATTTACATCCATGAAAAGACATATGACAATGTTGTTTCCAAATCAAATTATAAAAATCAATGTGTTTTCATTAGAATTAACTAAAATGTTCCTGATTTTCCGTTTATATTACCGATGGAAGATGTACACGTAAAACCGCTCTATTCCGGCTGAAAAGTCGATGTATGCAATAAAAACCGAACTTCTCCCCTTTTCAATATCTTACTCAGTATTTTAACGAGAAACAAATAGATGATTGAAAATGAAGTATTTAAGGTTACTATCTAATCAATTATGTGTTTGCATCATTTTTATTGTATTTTTAATGAATTAATACTAATAAACTGAAAATTCACAAAAACGTGGAAAAACGGCAAAATATTGCCTAATTCGATGATATTTTCATTAAATCACATAAAGGAAAAGAGAATGATAAACGTCGAAATATTGCTAATTTCGATGATTTCTCGTACGAAACAAAATGCAAGAAAACTTGCTTAAAATGCAATATTATGCGAAATTCTGAGATTTGAAGGCCAAATCACATATCGTGATACTACATGAAATAGTATCGAAATATTGGTAAAATGAATATATTTACGTAATATCAAACTACATGAAAAACGTGAAAAAAGTCACGATTATACCAAATTTGAGGATTTTAACTTCGAATCATAATGCGAGGTTTCGTATTATTTAGATCCAAGAAAAGACATATGACAATGTTGTTTCCAATACAAATTATAAAAATCAATGTGTTTTCATTAGAATTAACTAAAATGTTCCTGATTTTCCGTTTATATTACCGATGGAAGATGTACACGTAAAACCGCTCTATTCCGGCTGAAAAGTCGATGTATGCAATAAAAACCGAACTTCTCCCCTTTTCAATATCTTACTCAGTATTTTAACGAGAAACAAATAGATGATTGAAAATGAAGTATTTAAGGTTACTATCTAATCAATTATGTGTTTGCATCATTTTTATTGTATTTTTAATGAATTAATACTAATAAACTGAAAATTCACAAAAACGTGGAAAAACGGCAAAATATTGCCTAATTCGATGATATTTTCATTAAATCACATAAAGGAAAAGAGAATGATAAACGTCAAAATATTGCTAAATTCGATGATTTCTCGTACGAAACAAAATGCAAGAAAACTTGCTTAAAATGCAATATTATGCGAAATTCTGAGATTTGAAGGCCAAATCACATATCGTGATACTACATGAAATAGTATCGAAATATTGGTAAAAAGGAATATATTTACGTAATATCAAACTACATGAAAAACGTGAAAAAAGTCACGATTATACCAAATTTGAGGATTTTAACTTCGAATCATAATGCGAGGTTTCGTATTATTTAGATCCAAGAAAAGACATATGACAATGTTGTTTCCAATACAAATTATAAAAATCAATGTGTTTTCATTAGAATTAACTAAAATGTTCCTGATTTTCCGTTTATATTACCGATGGAAGATGTACACGTAAAACCGCTCTATTCCGGCTGAAAAGTCGATGTTTGCAATAAAAACCGAACTTCTCCCCTTTTCAATATCTTACTCAGTATTTTAACGAGAAACAAATAGATGATTGAAATTTAAGTATTTAAGGTTACTATCTAATCAATTATGTGTTTGCATCATTTTTATTGTATATTTATTGAGTTAATACTAATAAACTGAAAATTCACAAAAACGTGGAAAAACGGCAAAATATTGCCTAATTAGATGATATTTTGATTAAATCACATAAAGGAAAAGGGAATGATAAACGTCAAAATATTGCTAAATTCGATGATTTCTCATACGAAACAAAATGCAAGAAAACTTGCTAAAAATGCAATATTATGCGAAATTCTGAGATTTGAAGGCCAAATCACATATCGTGACACTACATGAATTTGTATCGAAATATTGGTAAAAATGAATATATATACGTAATATCAAACTACATGAAAAACGTGAAAAAAGTCACTATTATACCAAATTTGAGGATTTTAACTTCGAATCATAAAGCGAGGTTTCGTACTATTTACATCCATGAAAAGACATATGACAATGTTGTTTCCAATACAAATTATAAAAATCAATGTGTTTTCATTAGAATTAACTAAAATGTTCCTGATTTTCCGTTTATATTACCGATGGAAGATGTACACGTAAAACCGCTCTAATCCGGCTGAAACGTCGATATAAGCAATAAAAACCGAACTTCTGCCCTTGTCAATATCTTACTCAGTATTTTAAGGAGAAACAATTAGATGATTGAAAATGAAGTATTTAAGGTTACTATCTAATCAATTATGTGTTTGCATCATTTTTATTGTATATTTAATGAATTAATACTAATAAACTGAAAATGCACAAAAACGTGGAAAAACGGCAAAATATTGCCTAATTCGATGATATTTTGATTAAATCACATAAAGGAAAAGAAAATGATAAACGCCGAAATATTGCTAAATTCGATGATTTCTCGTACGAAACAAAATGCAAGAAAACTTGCTCAAAATGCAATATTATGCGAAATTCTGAGATTTGAAGGCCAAATCACATATCGTGATACTACATGAAATAGTATCGAAATATTGGTAAAAATGAATATATTTACATAATATCAAACTACATGAAAAACGTGAAAAAAGTCACGATTATACCAAATTTGAGGATTTTAACTTCGAATCATAATGCGAGGTTTCGTATTATTTAGATCCAAGAAAAGACATATGACAATGTTGTTTCCAATACAAATTATAAAAATCAATGTGTTTTCATTAGAATTAACTAAAATGTTCCTGATTTTCCGTTTATATTACCGATGGAAGATGTACACGTAAAACCGCTCTATTCCGGCTGAAAAGTCGATGTATGCAATAAAAACCGAACTTCTCCCCTTTTCAATATCTTACTCAGTATTTTAACGAGAAACAAATAGATGATTGAAAATGAAGTATTTACGGTTACTATCTATGTGTTTAATTATGTGTTTGCATCATTTTTATTGTATATTTATTGAGTTAATACTAATAAACTGAAAATTCACAAAAACGTGGAAAAACGGCAAAATATTGCCTAATTCGATGATATTTTGATTAAATCACATAAAGGAAAAGGGAATGATAAACGTCAAAATATTGCTAAATTCGATGATTTCTCATACGAAACAAAATGCAAGAAAACTTGCTAAAAATGCAATATTATGCGAAATTCTGAGATTTGAAGGCCAAATCACATATTATGACACTACATGAATTTGTATCGAAATATTGGTAAAAATGAATATATATACGTAATATCAAACTACATGAAAAACGTGAAAAAAGTCACTATTATACCAAATTTGAGGATTTTAACTTCGAATCATAAAGCGAGGTTTCGTACTATTTACATCCATGAAAAGACATATGACAATGTTGTTTCCAATACAAATGATAAAAATCAATGTGTTTTCAATAGAATTAACTAAAATGTTCCTGATTTTCCGTTTATATTACCAATGGAAGATGTACACGTAAAACCGCTCTAATCCGGCTGAAACGTCGATATATGCAATAAAAACAGAACTTCTCCCCTTTTCAATATCTTACTCAGTATTTTAAAGAGAAACAAATAGATGATTGAAAATGAAGCATTTAAGGTTATTATCTAATCAATTATGTGTTTGCATCATTTTTATTGTATATTTATTGAGTTAATACTAATAAACTGAAAATTCACAAAAACGTGGAAAAACGGCAAAATATTGCCTAATTCGATGATATTTTGATTAAATCACATAAAGGAAAAGGGAATGATAAACGTCAAAATATTGCTAAATTCGATGATTTCTCGTACGAAACAAAATGCAAGAAAACTTGCTTAAAATGCAATATTATGCGAAATTCTGAGATTTGAAAGCCAAATCACATATCGTGACACTACATGAATTAGTATCGAAATATTGGTAAAAATGAATATATATACGTAATATCAAACTACATGAAAAACGTGAAAAAAGTCACTATTATACCAAATTTGAGGATTTTAACTTCGAATCATAAAGCGAGGTTTCGTACTATTTACATCCAAGAAAAGACATATGACAATGTTGTTTCCAATACAAATTATAAAAATCAATGTGTTTTCATTAGAATTAACTAAAATGTTCCTGATTTTCCGTTTATATTACCGATGGAAGATGTACACGTAAAACCGCTCTAATCCGGCTGAAACGTCGATATAAGCAATAAAAACCGAACTTCTGCCCTTGTCAATATCTTACTCAGTATTTTAAGGAGAAACAATTAGATGATTGAAAATGAAGTATTTAAGGTTACTATCTAATCAATTATGTGTTTGCATCATTTTTATTGTATATTTAATGAATTAATACTAATAAACTGAAAATGCACAAAAACGTGGAAAAACGGCAAAATATTGCCTAATTCGATGATATTTTGATTAAATCATATAAAGGAAAAGAAAATGATAAACGCCGAAATATTGCTAAATTCGATGATTTCTCGTACGAAACAAAATGCAAGAAAACTTGCTCAAAATGCAATATTATGCGAAATTCTGAGATTTGAAGGCCAAATCACATATCGTGATACTACATGAAATAGTATCGAAATATTGGTAAAAATGAATATATTTACATAATATCAAACTACATGAAAAACGTGAAAAAAGTCACGATTATACCAAATTTGAGGATTTTAACTTCGAATCATAATGCGAGGTTTCGTATTATTTAGATCCAAGAAAAGACATATGACAATGTTGTTTCCAATACAAATTATAAAAATCAATGTGTTTTCATTAGAATTAACTAAAATGTTCCTGATTTTCCGTTTATATTACCGATGGAAGATGTACACGTAAAACCGCTCTATTCCGGCTGAAAAGTCGATGTATGCAATAAAAACCGAACTTCTCCCCTTTTCAATATCTTACTCAGTATTTTAACGAGAAACAAATAGATGATTGAAAATGAAGTATTTACGGTTACTATCTATGTGTTTAATTATGTGTTTGCATCATTTTTATTGTATATTTATTGAGTTAATACTAATAAACTGAAAATTCACAAAAACGTGGAAAAACGGCAAAATATTGCCTAATTCGATGATATTTTGATTAAATCACATAAAGGAAAAGGGAATGATAAACGTCAAAATATTGCTAAATTCGATGATTTCTCATACGAAACAAAATGCAAGAAAACTTGCTAAAAATGCAATATTATGCGAAATTCTGAGATTTGAAGGCCAAATCACATATTATGACACTACATGAATTTGTATCGAAATATTGGTAAAAATGAATATATATACGTAATATCAAACTACATGAAAAACGTGAAAAAAGTCACTATTATACCAAATTTGAGGATTTTAACTTCGAATCATAAAGCGAGGTTTCGTACTATTTACATCCATGAAAAGACATATGACAATGTTGTTTCCAATACAAATGATAAAAATCAATGTGTTTTCAATAGAATTAACTAAAATGTTCCTGATTTTCCGTTTATATTACCAATGGAAGATGTACACGTAAAACCGCTCTAATCCGGCTGAAACGTCGATATATGCAATAAAAACAGAACTTCTCCCCTTTTCAATATCTTACTCAGTATTTTAAAGAGAAACAAATAGATGATTGAAAATGAAGCATTTAAGGTTATTATCTAATCAATTATGTGTTTGCATCATTTTTATTGTATATTTATTGAGTTAATACTAATAAACTGAAAATTCACAAAAACGTGGAAAAACGGCAAAATATTGCCTAATTCGATGATATTTTGATTAAATCACATAAAGGAAAAGGGAATGATAAACGTCAAAATATTGCTAAATTCGATGATTTCTCGTACGAAACAAAATGCAAGAAAACTTGCTTAAAATGCAATATTATGCGAAATTCTGAGATTTGAAAGCCAAATCACATATCGTGACACTACATGAATTAGTATCGAAATATTGGTAAAAATGAATATATATACGTAATATCAAACTACATGAAAAACGTGAAAAAAGTCACTATTATACCAAATTTGAGGATTTTAACTTCGAATCATAAAGCGAGGTTTCGTACTATTTACATCCAAGAAAAGACATATGACAATGTTGTTTCCAATACAAATTATAAAAATCAATGTGTTTTCATTAGAATTAACTAAAATGTTCCTGATTTTCCGTTTATATTACCGATGGAAGATGTACACGTAAAACCGCTCTAATCCGGCTGAAACGTCGATATAAGCAATAAAAACCGAACTTCTGCCCTTGTCAATATCTTACTCAGTATTTTAAGGAGAAACAATTAGATGATTGAAAATGAAGTATTTAAGGTTACTATCTAATCAATTATGTGTTTGCATCATTTTTATTGTATATTTAATGAATTAATACTAATAAACTGAAAATGCACAAAAACGTGGAAAAACGGCAAAATATTGCCTAATTCGATGATATTTTGATTAAATCACATAAAGGAAAAGAAAATGATAAACGCCGAAATATTGCTAAATTCGATGATTTCTCGTACGAAACAAAATGCAAGAAAACTTGCTCAAAATGCAATATTATGCGAAATTCTGAGATTTGAAGGCCAAATCACATATCGTGATACTACATGAAATAGTATCGAAATATTGGTAAAAATGAATATATTTACGTAATATCAAACTACATGAAAAACGTGAAAAAAGTCACGATTATACCAAATTTGAGGATTTTAACTTCGAATCATAATGCGAGGTTTCGTATTATTTAGATCCAAGAAAAGACATATGACAATGTTGTTTCCAATACAAATTATAAAAATCAATGTGTTTTCATTAGAATTAACTAAAATGTTCCTGATTTTCCGTTTATATTACCGATGGAAGATGTACACGTAAAACCGCTCTATTCCGGCCCAAAAGTCGATGTATGCAATAAAAACCGAACTTCTCCCCTTTTCAATATCTTACTCAGTATTTTAACGAGAAACAAATAGATGATTGAAAATGAAGTATTTACGGTTACTATCTATGTGTTTAATTATGTGTTTGCATCATTTTTATTGTATATTTATTGAGTTAATACTAATAAACTGAAAATTCACAAAAACGTGGAAAAACGGCAAAATATTGCCTAATTCGATGATATTTTGATTAAATCACATAAAGGAAAAGGGAATGATAAACGTCAAAATATTGCTAAATTCGATGATTTCTCATACGAAACAAAATGCAAGAAAACTTGCTAAAAATGCAATATTATGCGAAATTCTGAGATTTGAAGGCCAAATCACATATTATGACACTACATGAATTTGTATCGAAATATTGGTAAAAATGAATATATATACGTAATATCAAACTACATGAAAAACGTGAAAAAAGTCACTATTATACCAAATTTGAGGATTTTAACTTCGAATCATAAAGCGAGGTTTCGTACTATTTACATCCATGAAAAGACATATGACAATGTTGTTTCCAATACAAATTATAAAAATCAATGTGTTTTCATTAGAATTAACTAAAATGTTCCTGAATTTCCGTTTATATTACCGATGGAAGATGTACACGTAAAACCGCTCTAATCCGGCTGAAACGTCGATATAAGCAATAAAAACCGAACTTCTGCCTTTGTCAATATCTTACTCAGTATTTTAACGAGAAACAATTAGATGATTGAAAATGAAGTATTTAAGGTTACTATCTAATCAATTATGTGTTTGCATCATTTTTATTGTATATTTAATGAATTAATACTAATAAACTGAAAATTCACAAAAACGTGGAAAAACGGCAAAATATTGCCTAATTCGATGATATTTTGATTAAATCACATAAAGGAAAAGGGGATGATAAACGTCAAAATATTGCTAAATTCGATGATTTTTCGTACGAAACAAAATGCAAGAAAACTTGCTTAAAATGCAATATTATGCGAAATTCTGAGATTTGAAGGCCAAATCACATATCGTGATTCTACATGAAATAGTATCGAAATATTGGTAAAAATGAATATATTTACGTAATATCAAACTACATGAAAAACGTGAAAAAAGTCACGATTATACCAAATTTGAGGATTTTAACTTCGAATCATAATGCGAGGTTTTGTATTGTTTAGATCCAAGAAAAGACATATGACAATGTTGTTTCCAATACAAATTATAAAAATCAATGTTTTTTCATTAGAATTAACTAAAATGTTCCTGGTTTTCCGTTTATATTACCGATGGAAGATGTACACGTAAAACCGCTCCATTCCGGCTGAAACGTCGATATAAGCAATAAAAACCGAACGTCTGCCCTTGTCAATATCTTACTCAGTATTTTAACGAGAAACAATTAGATGATTGAAAATGAAGTATTTAAGGTTACTATCTAATCAATTATGTGTTTGCATCATTTTTATTGTATATTTAATGAATTAATACTAATAAACTGAAAATTCACAAAAACGTGGAAAAAAGGCAAAATATTGCCTAATTCGATGATATTTTGATTAAATCACATTAAGGAAAAGAAAATGATACGCGTCGAAATATTGCTAAATTCGATGATTTCTCGTACGAAACAAAATGCAAGAAAACTTGATCAAAATGCAATATTATGCGAAATTCTGAGATTTGAAGGCCAAATCACATATCGTGATACTACATGAAATAGTATCGAAATATTGGTAAAAATGAATATATTTACGTAATATCAAACTACATGAAAAACGTGAAAAAAGTCGCGATTATACCAAATTTGAGGATTTTAACTTCGAATCATAATGCGAGGTTTCGTATTATTTAGATCCAAGAAAAGACATATGACAATGTTGTTTCCAATACAAATTATAAAAATCAATGTGTTTTCATTAGAATTAACTAAAATGTTCCTGATTTTCCGTTTATATTACCGATGGAAGATGTACACGTAAAACCGCTCTATTCCGGCTGAAAAGTCGATGTATGCAATAAAAACCGAACTTCTCCCCTTTTCAATATCTTACTCAGTATTTTAACGAGAAACAAATAGATGATTGAAAATGAAGTATTTAAGATTACTATCTAATCAATTATATGTTTGCATCATTTTTATTGTATTTTTAATGAATTAATACTAATAAACTGAAAATTCACAAAAACGTGGAAAAACGGCAAAATATTGCCTAATTCGATGATATTTTGATTAAATCCCATAAAGGAAAAGGGAATGATAACGTCAAAATAATGCTAAATTCGATGATTTCTCGTACGAAACAAAATGCAAAAAAACTTGCTTGAAATGCAATATTATGCGAAATTCTGAGATTTGAAGGCCAAATCACATATCGTGATACTACATGAAATAGTATCAAATTATTGGTAAAAATGAATATATTTACGTAATATCAAACTACATGAAAAACGTGAAAAAAGTCACGATTATACCAAATTTGAGGATTTTAACTTCGAATCATAATGCGAGGTTTCGTATTATTTAGATCCAAGAAAACACATATGACAATGTTGTTTCCAATACAAATTATAAAAATCAATGTGTTTTCATTAGAATTAACTAAAATGTTCCTGATTTTCCGTTTATATTACCGTTGGAAGATGTACACGTAAAACCGCTCTAATCCGGCTGAAACGTCGATATATGCAATAAAAACAGAACTTCTCCCCTTTTCAATATCTTACTCAGTATTTTAAAGAGAAACAAATAGATGATTGAAAATGAAGCATTTAAGGTTATTATCTAATCAATTATGTGTTTGCATCATTTTTATTGTATATTTATTGAGTTAATACTAATAAACTGAAAATTCACAAAAACGTGGAAAAACGGCAAAATATTGCCTAATTCGATGATATTTTGATTAAATCACATAAAGGAAAAGGGAATGATAAACGTCAAAATATTGCTAAATTCGATGATTTCTCGTACGAAACAAAATGCAAGAAAACTTGCTTAAAATGCAATATTATGCGAAATTCTGAGATTTGAAAGCCAAATCACATATCGTGACACTACATGAATTAGTATCGAAATATTGGTAAAAATGAATATATATACGTAATATCAAACTACATGAAAAACGTAAAAAAAGTCACTATTATACCAAATTTGAGGATTTTAACTTCGAATCATAAAGCGAGGTTTCGTACTATTTACATCCACGAAAAGACATATGACAATGTTGTTTCCAATACAAATTATAAAAATCAATGTGTTTTCATTAGAATTAACTAAAATGTTCCTGATTTTCCGTTTATATTACCGATGGAAGATGTACACGTAAAACCGCTCTAATCCGGCTGAAACGTCGATATAAGCAATAAAAACCGAACTTCTGCCCTTGTCAATATCTTACTCAGTATTTTACGAGAAACAATTAGATGATTGAAAATGAAGTATTTAAGGTTACTATCTAATCAATTATGTGTTTGCATCATTTTTATTGTATATTTAATGAAATAATACTAATAAACTGAAAATTCACAAAAACGTGGAAAAACGGCAAAATATTGCCTAATTCGATGATATTTTGATTAAATCACATAAAGGAAAAGGGAATGATAAACGTCAAAATATTGCTAAATTCGATGATTTCTCGTACGAAACAAAATGCAAGAAAACTTGCTTAAAATGCAATATTATGCGAAATTCTGAGATTTGAAGACCAAATCACATATTGTGATACTACATGAAATAGTATCGAAATATTGGTAAAAATGAATATATTTACGTAATATCAAACTACATGAAAAACGTGAATAAAGTCACGATTATACCAAATTTGAGGATTTTAACTTCGAATCATAATGCGAGGTTTCGTATTATTTAGATCCAAGAAAAGACATATGACAATGTTGTTTCCAATACAAATGATAAAAATCAATGTGTTTTCATTAGAATTAACTAAAATGTTCCTGATTTTCCGTTTATATTACCGATGGAAGATGTACACGTAAAACCGCTCTAATCCGGCTGAAACGTCGATATAAGCAATAAAAACCGAACTTCTGCCTTTGTCAATATCTTACTCAGTATTTTAACGAGAAACAATTAGATGATTGAAAATGAAGTATTTATGGTTACTATCTAATCAATTATGTGTTTGCATCATTTTTATTGTATATTTAATGAATTAATACTAATAAACTGAAAATTCACAAAAACGTGGAAAAACGGCAAAATATTGCCTAATTCGATGATATTTTGATTAAATCACATAAAGGAAAAGGGGATGATAAACGTCAAAATATTGCTAAATTCGATGATTTTTCGTACGAAACAAAATGCAAGAAAACTTGCTTAAAATGCAATATTATGCGAAATTCTGAGATTTGAAGGCCAAATCACATATCGTGATTCTACATGAAATAGTATCGAAATATTGGTAAAAATGAATATATTTACGTAATATCAAACTACATGAAAAACGAAAAAAAGTCACGATTATACCAAATTTGAGGATTTTAACTTCGAATCATAATGCGAGGTTTCGTATTATTTAGATCCAAGAAAAGACATATGACAATGTTGTTTCCAATACAAATTATAAAAATCAATGTTTTTTCATTAGAATTAACTAAAATGTTCCTGATTTTCCGTTTATATTACCGATGGAAGATGTACACGTAAAACCGCTCTATTCCGGCTGAAACGTCGATATAAGCAATAAAAACCGAACGTCTGCCCTTGTCAATATCTTACTCAGTATTTTAACGAGAAACAATTAGATGATTGAAAATGAAGTATTTAAGGTTACTATCTAATCAATTATGTGTTTGCATCATTTTTATTGTATATTTAATGAATTAATACTAATAAACTGAAAATTCACAAAAACGTGGAAAAACGGCAAAATATTGCCTAATTCGATGATATTTTGATTAAATCACATAAAGGAAAAGAAAATGATAAACGTCGAAATATTGCTAAATTCGATGATTTCTCGTACGAAACAAAATGCAAGAAAACTTGCTCAAAATGCAATATTATGCGAAATTCTGAGATTTGAAAGCCAAATCACATATCGTGACACTACATGAATTGGTATCGAAATATTGGTAAAAATGAATATATATACGTAATATCAAACTACATGAAAAACGTGAAAAAAGTCACTATTATACCAAATTTGAGGATTTTAACTTCGAATCATAAAGCGAGGTTTCGTACTATTTACATCCAAGAAAAGACATATGACAATGTTGTTTCCAATACAAATGATAAAAATCAATGTGTTTTCAATAGAATTAACTAAAATGTTCCTGATTTTCCGTTTATATTACCAATGGAAGATGTACACGTGAAACCGCTCTAATCCGGCTGAAACGTCGATATATGCAATAAAAACAGAACTTCTCCCCTTTTCAATATCTTACTCAGTATTTTAAAGAGAAACAAATAGATGATTGAAAATGAAGCATTTAAGGTTATTATCTAGTCAATTATGTGTTTGCATCATTTTTATTGTATATTTATTGAGTTAATACTAATAAACTGAAAATTCACAAAAACGTGGAAAAACGGCAAAATATTGCCTAATTCGATGATATTTTGATTAAATCACATAAAGGAAAAGGGAATGATAAACGTCAAAATATTGCTAAATTCGATGATTTCTCGTAGGAAACAAAATGCAAGAAAACTTGCTTAAAATGCAATATTATGCGAAATTCTGAGATTTGAAAGCCAAATCACATATCGTGACACTACATGAATTGGTATCGAAATATTGGTAAAAATGAATATATATACGTAATATCAAACTACATGAAAAACGTGAAAAAAGTCACTATTATACCAAATTTGAGGATTTTAACTTCGAATCATAAAGCGAGGTTTCGTACTATTTACATCCAAGAAAAGACATATGACAATGTTGTTTCCAATACAAATTATAAAAATCAATGTTTTTTCATTAGAATTAACTAAAATGTTCCTGATTTTCCGTTTATATTACCGATGGAAGATGTACACGTAAAACCGCTCTAATCCGGCTGAAACGTCGATATAAGCAATAAAAACCGAACGTCTGCCCTTGTCAATATCTTACTCAGTATTTTAAGAAGAAACAATTAGATTATTGAAAATGAAGTATTTAAGGTTACTATCTAATCAATTATGTGTTTGCATCATTTTTATTGTATATTTAATGAATTAATACTAATAAACTGAAAATTCACAAAAACGTGGAAAAACGGCAAAATATTGCCCAATTCGATGATATTTTGATTAAATCACATAAAGGAAAAGAAAATGATAAACGTCGAAATATTGCTAAATTCGATGATTTCTCGTACGAAACAAAATGCAAGAAAACTTGCTCAAAATGCAATATTATGCGAAATTCTGAGATTTGAAGGCCAAATCACATATCGTGATACTACATGAAATAGTATCGAAATATTGTTAAAAATGAATATATTTACGTAATATCAAACTACATGAAAAACGTGAAAAAAGTCACGATTATACCAAATTTGAGGATTTTAACTTCGAATCATAATGCGAGGTTTCGTATTATTTAGATCCAAGAAAAGACATATGACAATGTTGTTTCCAATACAAATTATAAAAATCAATGTGTTTTCATTAGAATTAACTAAAATGTTCCTGATTTTCCGTTTATATTACCGATGGAAGATGTACACGTAAAACCGCTCTAATCCGGCTGAAACGTCGATATAAGCAATAAAAACCGAACTTCTGCCCTTGTCAATATCTTACTCAGTATTTTACGAGAAACAATTAGATGATTGAAAATGAAGTATTTAAGGTTACTATCTAATCAATTATGTGTTTGCATCATTTTTATTGTATATTTAATGAAATAATACTAATAAACTGAAAATTCACAAAACGTGGAAAAACGGCAAAATATTGCCTAATTCGATGATATTTTGATTAAATCACATAAAGGAAAAGGGAATGATAAACGTCAAAATATTGCTAAATTCGATGATTTCTCGTACGAAACAAAATGCAAGAAAACTTGCTTAAAATGCAATATTATGCGAAATTCTGAGATTTGAAGACCAAATCACATATTGTGATACTACATGAAATAGTATCGAAATATTGGTAAAAATGAATATATTTACGTAATATCAAACTACATGAAAAACGTGAATAAAGTCACGATTATACCAAATTTGAGGATTTTAACTTCGAATCATAATGCGAGGTTTCGTATAATTTAGATCCAAGAAAAGACATATGACAATGTTGTTTCCAATACAAATGATAAAAATCAATGTGTTTTCATTACAATTAACTAAAATGTTCCTGATTTTCCGTTTATATTACCGATGGAAGATGTACACGTAAAACCGCTCTAATCCGGCTGAAACGTCGATATAAGCAATAAAAACCGAACTTTTGCTTTTGTCAATATCTTACTCAGTATTTTAACGAGAAACAATTAGATGATTGAAAATGAAGTATTTATGGTTACTATCTAATCAATTATGTGTTTGCATCATTTTTATTGTATATTTAATGAATTAATACTAATAAACTGAAAATTCACAAAAACGTGGAAAAACGGCAAAATATTGCCTAATTCGATGATATTTTGATTAAATCACATAAAGGAAAAGGGGATGATAAACGTCAAAATATTGCTAAATTCGATGATTTTTCGTACGAAACAAAATGCAAGAAAACTTGCTTAAAATGCATTATTATGCGAAATTCTGAGATTTGAAGGCCAAATCACATATCGTGATTCTACATGAAATAGTATCGAAATATTGGTAAAAATGAATATATTTACGTAATATCAAACTACATGAAAAACGTGAAAAAAGTCACGATTATACCAAATTTGAGGATTTTAACTTCGAATCATAATGCGAGGTTTCGTATTATTTAGATCCAAGAAAACACATATGACAATGTTGTTTCCAATACAAATTATAAAAATCAATGTGTTTTCATTAGAATTAACTAAAATGTTCCTGATTTTCCGTTTATATTACCGTTGGAAGATGTACACGTAAAACCGCTCTATTCCGGCTGAAAAGTCGATGTATGCAATAAAAACCGAACTTCTCCCCTTTTCAATATCTTACTCAGTATTTTAACGAGAAACAAATAGATGATTGAAAATGAAGTATTTAAGATTACTATCTAATCAATTATATGTTTGCATCATTTTTATTGTATTTTTAATGAATTAATACTAATAAACTGAAAATTCACAAAAACGTGGAAAAACGGCAAAATATTGCCTAATTCGATGATATTTTGATTAAATCCCATAAAGGAAAAGGGAATGATAACGTCAAAATAATGCTAAATTCGATGATTTCTCGTACGAAACAAAATGCAAAAAAACTTGCTTGAAATGCAATATTATGCGAAATTCTGAGATTTGAAGGCCAAATCACATATCGTGATACTACATGAAATATTATCAAATTATTGGTAAAAATGAATATATTTACGTAATATCAAACTACATGAAAAACGTGAAAAAAGTCACGATTATACCAAATTTGAGGATTTTAACTTCGAATCATAATGCGAGGTTTCGTATTATTTAGATCCAAGAAAACACATATGACAATGTTGTTTCCAATACAAATTATAAAAATCAATGTGTTTTCATTAGAATTAACTAAAATGTTCCTGATTTTCCGTTTATATTACCGTTGGAAGATGTACACGTAAAACCGCTCTAATCCGGCTGAAACGTCGATATATGCAATAAAAACAGAACTTCTCCCCTTTTCAATATCTTACTCAGTATTTTAAAGAGAAACAAATAGATGATTGAAAATGAAGCATTTAAGGTTATTATCTAATCAATTATGTGTTTGCATCATTTTTATTGTATATTTATTGAGTTAATACTAATAAACTGAAAATTCACAAAAACGTGGAAAAACGGCAAAATATTGCCTAATTCGATGATATTTTGATTAAATCACATAAAGGAAAAGGGAATGATAAACGTCAAAATATTGCTAAATTCGATGATTTCTCGTACGAAACCAAATGCAAGAAAACTTGCTTAAAATGCAATATTATGCGAAATTCTGAGATTTGAAAGCCAAATCACATATCGTGACACTACATGAAATAGTATCGAAATATTGGTAAAAATGAATATATTTACGTAATATCAAACTACATGAAAAACGTGAATAAAGTCACGATTATACCAAATTTGAGGATTTTAACTTCGAATCATAATGCGAGGTTTCGTATTATTTAGATCCAAGAAAAGACATATGACAATGTTGTTTCCAATACAAATGATAAAAATCAATGTGTTTTCATTAGAATTAACTAAAATGTTCCTGATTTTCCGTTTATATTACCGATGGAAGATGTACACGTAAAACCGCTCTATTCCGGCTGAAACGTCGATATAAGCAATAAAAACCGAACGTCTGCCCTTGTCAATATCTTACTCAGTATTTTAACGAGAAACAATTAGATGATTGAAAATGAAGTATTTAAGGTTACTATCTAATCAATTATGTGTTTGCATCATTTTTATTGTATATATAATGAATTAATACTAATAAACTGAAAATTCACAAAAACGTGGAAAAACGGCAAAATATTGCCTAATTCGATGATATTTTGATTAAATCACATAAAGGAAAAGAAAATGATAAACGTCGAAATATTGCTAAATTCGATGATTTCTCGTACGAAACAAAATGCAAGAAAACTTGCTCAAAATGCAATATTATGCGAAATTCTGAGATTTGAAGGCCAAATCACATATCGTGATACTACATGAAATAGTATCGAAATATTGGTAAAAATGAATATATTTACGTAATATCAAACTACATGAAAAACGTGAAAAAAGTCACTATTATACCAAATTTGAGGATTTTAACTTCGAATCATAAAGCGAGGTTTCGTACTATTTACATCCATGAAAAGACATATGACAATGTTGTTTCCAATACAAATGATAAAAATCAATGTGTTTTCAATAGAATTAACTAAAATGTTCCTGATTTTCCGTTTATATTACCAATGGAAGATGTACACGTGAAACCGCTCTAATCCGGCTGAAACGTCGATATATGCAATAAAAACAGAACTTCTCCCCTTTTCAATATCTTACTCAGTATTTTAAAGAGAAACAAATAGATGATTGAAAATGAAGCATTTAAGGTTATTATCTAGTCAATTATGTGTTTGCATCATTTTTATTGTATATTTATTGAGTTAATACTAATAAACTGAAAATTCACTAAAACGTGGAAAAACGGCAAAATATTGCCTAATTCGATGATATTTTGATTAAATCACATAAAGGAAAAGGGAATGATAAACGTCAAAATATTGCTAAATTCGATGATTTCTCGTACGAAACAAAATGCAAGAAAACTTGCTTAAAATGCAATATTATGCGAAATTCTGAGATTTGAAAGCCAAATCACATATCGTGACACTACATGAATTGGTATCGAAATATTGGTAAAAATGAATATATATACGTAATATCAAACTACATGAAAAACGTGAAAAAAGTCACTATTATACCAAATTTGAGGATTTTAACTTCGAATCATAAAGCGAGGTTTCGTACTATTTACATCCAAGAAAAGACATATGACAATGTTGTTTCCAATACAAATTATAAAAATCAATGTTTTTTCATTAGAATTAACTAAAATGTTCCTGATTTTCCGTTTATATTACCGATGGAAGATGTACACGTAAAACCGCTCTAATCCGGCTGAAACGTCGATATAAGCAATAAAAACCGAACGTCTGCCCTTGTCAATATCTTACTCAGTATTTTAAGAAGAAACAATTAGATTATTGAAAATGAAGTATTTAAGGTTACTATCTAATCAATTATGTGTTTGCATCATTTTTATTGTATATTTAATGAATTAATACTAATAAACTGAAAATTCACAAAAACGTGGAAAAACGGCAAAATATTGCCTAATTCGATGATATTTTGATTAAATCACATAAAGGAAAAGGGAATGATAAACGTCAAAATATTGCTAAATTCGATGATTTCTCGTAGGAAACAAAATGCAAGAAAACTTGCTTAAAATGCAATATTATGCGAAATTCTGAGATTTGAAAGCCAAATCACATATCGTGACACTACATGAATTGGTATCGAAATATTGGTAAAAATGAATATATATACGTAATATCAAACTACATGAAAAACGTGAAAAAAGTCACTATTATACCAAATTTGAGGATTTTAACTTCGAATCATAAAGCGAGGTTTCGTACTATTTACATCCAAGAAAAGACATATGACAATGTTGTTTCCAATACAAATTATAAAAATCAATGTTTTTTCATTAGAATTAACTAAAATGTTCCTGATTTTCCGTTTATATTACCGATGGAAGATGTACACGTAAAACCGCTCTAATCCGGCTGAAACGTCGATATAAGCAATAAAAACCGAACGTCTGCCCTTGTCAATATCTTACTCAGTATTTTAAGAAGAAACAATTAGATTATTGAAAATGAAGTATTTAAGGTTACTATCTAATCAATTATGTGTTTGCATCATTTTTATTGTATATTTAATGAATTAATACTAATAAACTGAAAATTCACAAAAACGTGGAAAAACGGCAAAATATTGCCTAATTCGATGATATTTTGATTAAATCACATAAAGGAAAAGAAAATGATAAACGTCGAAATATTGCTAAATTCGATGATTTCTCGTACGAAACAAAATGCAAGAAAACTTGCTCAAAATGCAATATTATGCGAAATTCTGAGATTTGAAGGCCAAATCACATATCGTGATACTACATGAAATAGTATCGAAATATTGTTAAAAATGAATATATTTACGTAATATCAAACTACATGAAAAACGTGAAAAAAGTCACGATTATACCAAATTTGAGGATTTTAACTTCGAATCATAATGCGAGGTTTCGTATTATTTAGATCCAAGAAAAGACATATGACAATGTTGTTTCCAATACAAATTATAAAAATCAATGTGTTTTCATTAGAATTAACTAAAATGTTCCTGATTTTCCGTTTATATTACCGATGGAAGATGTACACGTAAAACCGCTCTAATCCGGCTGAAACGTCGATATAAGCAATAAAAACCGAACTTCTGCCCTTGTCAATATCTTACTCAGTATTTTACGAGAAACAATTAGATGATTGAAAATGAAGTATTTAAGGTTACTATCTAATCAATTATGTGTTTGCATCATTTTTATTGTATATTTAATGAAATAATACTAATAAACTGAAAATTCACAAAACGTGGAAAAACGGCAAAATATTGCCTAATTCGATGATATTTTGATTAAATCACATAAAGGAAAAGGGAATGATAAACGTCAAAATATTGCTAAATTCGATGATTTCTCGTACGAAACAAAATGCAAGAAAACTTGCTTAAAATGCAATATTATGCGAAATTCTGAGATTTGAAGACCAAATCACATATTGTGATACTACATGAAATAGTATCGAAATATTGGTAAAAATGAATATATTTACGTAATATCAAACTACATGAAAAACGTGAATAAAGTCACGATTATACCAAATTTGAGGATTTTAACTTCGAATCATAATGCGAGGTTTCGTATAATTTAGATCCAAGAAAAGACATATGACAATGTTGTTTCCAATACAAATGATAAAAATCAATGTGTTTTCATTACAATTAACTAAAATGTTCCTGATTTTCCGTTTATATTACCGATGGAAGATGTACACGTAAAACCGCTCTAATCCGGCTGAAACGTCGATATAAGCAATAAAAACCGAACTTTTGCTTTTGTCAATATCTTACTCAGTATTTTAACGAGAAACAATTAGATGATTGAAAATGAAGTATTTATGGTTACTATCTAATCAATTATGTGTTTGCATCATTTTTATTGTATATTTAATGAATTAATACTAATAAACTGAAAATTCACAAAAACGTGGAAAAACGGCAAAATATTGCCTAATTCGATGATATTTTGATTAAATCACATAAAGGAAAAGGGGATGATAAACGTCAAAATATTGCTAAATTCGATGATTTTTCGTACGAAACAAAATGCAAGAAAACTTGCTTAAAATGCATTATTATGCGAAATTCTGAGATTTGAAGGCCAAATCACATATCGTGATTCTACATGAAATAGTATCGAAATATTGGTAAAAATGAATATATTTACGTAATATCAAACTACATGAAAAACGTGAAAAAAGTCACGATTATACCAAATTTGAGGATTTTAACTTCGAATCATAATGCGAGGTTTCGTATTATTTAGATCCAAGAAAACACATATGACAATGTTGTTTCCAATACAAATTATAAAAATCAATGTGTTTTCATTAGAATTAACTAAAATGTTCCTGATTTTCCGTTTATATTACCGTTGGAAGATGTACACGTAAAACCGCTCTATTCCGGCTGAAAAGTCGATGTATGCAATAAAAACCGAACTTCTCCCCTTTTCAATATCTTACTCAGTATTTTAACGAGAAACAAATAGATGATTGAAAATGAAGTATTTAAGATTACTATCTAATCAATTATATGTTAGCATCATTTTTATTGTATTTTTAATGAATTAATACTAATAAACTGAAAATTCACAAAAACGTGGAAAAACGGCAAAATATTGCCTAATTCGATGATATTTTGATTAAATCCCATAAAGGAAAAGGGAATGATAACGTCAAAATAATGCTAAATTCGATGATTTCTCGTACGAAACAAAATGCAAAAAAACTTGCTTGAAATGCAATATTATGCGAAATTCTGAGATTTGAAGGCCAAATCACATATCGTGATACTACATGAAATATTATCAAATTATTGGTAAAATGAATATATTTACGTAATATCAAACTACATGAAAAACGTGAAAAAAGTCACGATTATACCAAATTTGAGGATTTTAACTTCGAATCATAATGCGAGGTTTCGTATTATTTAGATCCAAGAAAACACATATGACAATGTTGTTTCCAATACAAATTATAAAAATCAATGTGTTTTCATTAGAATTAACTAAAATGTTCCTGATTTTCCGTTTATATTACCGTTGGAAGATGTACACGTAAAACCGCTCTAATCCGGCTGAAACGTCGATATATGCAATAAAAACAGAACTTCTCCCCTTTTCAATATCTTACTCAGTATTTTAAAGAGAAACAAATAGATGATTGAAAATGAAGCATTTAAGGTTATTATCTAATCAATTATGTGTTTGCATCATTTTTATTGTATATTTATTGAGTTAATACTAATAAACTGAAAATTCACAAAAACGTGGAAAAACGGCAAAATATTGCCTAATTCGATGATATTTTGATTAAATCACATAAAGGAAAAGGGAATGATAAACGTCAAAATATTGCTAAATTCGATGATTTCTCGTACGAAACCAAATGCAAGAAAACTTGCTTAAAATGCAATATTATGCGAAATTCTGAGATTTGAAAGCCAAATCACATATCGTGACACTACATGAAATAGTATCGAAATATTGGTAAAAATGAATATATTTACGTAATATCAAACTACATGAAAAACGTGAATAAAGTCACGATTATACCAAATTTGAGGATTTTAACTTCGAATCATAATGCGAGGTTTCGTATTATTTAGATCCAAGAAAAGACATATGACAATGTTGTTTCCAATACAAATGATAAAAATCAATGTGTTTTCATTAGAATTAACTAAAATGTTCCTGATTTTCCGTTTATATTACCGATGGAAGATGTACACGTAAAACCGCTCTATTCCGGCTGAAACGTCGATATAAGCAATAAAAACCGAACGTCTGCCCTTGTCAATATCTTACTCAGTATTTTAACGAGAAACAATTAGATGATTGAAAATGAAGTATTTAAGGTTACTATCTAATCAATTATGTGTTTGCATCATTTTTATTGTATATATAATGAATTAATACTAATAAACTGAAAATTCACAAAAACGTGGAAAAACGGCAAAATATTGCCTAATTCGATGATATTTTGATTAAATCACATAAAGGAAAAGAAAATGATAAACGTCGAAATATTGCTAAATTCGATGATTTCTCGTACGAAACAAAATGCAAGAAAACTTGCTCAAAATGCAATATTATGCGAAATTCTGAGATTTGAAGGCCAAATCACATATCGTGATACTACATGAAATAGTATCGAAATATTGGTAAAAATGAATATATTTACGTAATATCAAACTACATGAAAAACGTGAAAAAAGTCACTATTATACCAAATTTGAGGATTTTAACTTCGAATCATAAAGCGAGGTTTCGTACTATTTACATCCATGAAAAGACATATGACAATGTTGTTTCCAATACAAATGATAAAAATCAATGTGTTTTCAATAGAATTAACTAAAATGTTCCTGATTTTCCGTTTATATTACCAATGGAAGATGTACACGTGAAACCGCTCTAATCCGGCTGAAACGTCGATATATGCAATAAAAACAGAACTTCTCCCCTTTTCAATATCTTACTCAGTATTTTAAAGAGAAACAAATAGATGATTGAAAATGAAGCATTTAAGGTTATTATCTAGTCAATTATGTGTTTGCATCATTTTTATTGTATATTTATTGAGTTAATACTAATAAACTGAAAATTCACTAAAACGTGGAAAAACGGCAAAATATTGCCTAATTCGATGATATTTTGATTAAATCACATAAAGGAAAAGGGAATGATAAACGTCAAAATATTGCTAAATTCGATGATTTCTCGTACGAAACAAAATGCAAGAAAACTTGCTTAAAATGCAATATTATGCGAAATTCTGAGATTTGAAAGCCAAATCACATATCGTGACACTACATGAATTGGTATCGAAATATTGGTAAAAATGAATATATATACGTAATATCAAACTACATGAAAAACGTGAAAAAAGTCACTATTATACCAAATTTGAGGATTTTAACTTCGAATCATAAAGCGAGGTTTCGTACTATTTACATCCAAGAAAAGACATATGACAATGTTGTTTCCAATACAAATTATAAAAATCAATGTTTTTTCATTAGAATTAACTAAAATGTTCCTGATTTTCCGTTTATATTACCGATGGAAGATGTACACGTAAAACCGCTCTAATCCGGCTGAAACGTCGATATAAGCAATAAAAACCGAACGTCTGCCCTTGTCAATATCTTACTCAGTATTTTAAGAAGAAACAATTAGATTATTGAAAATGAAGTATTTAAGGTTACTATCTAATCAATTATGTGTTTGCATCATTTTTATTGTATATTTAATGAATTAATACTAATAAACTGAAAATTCACAAAAACGTGGAAAAACGGCAAAATATTGCCTAATTCGATGATATTTTGATTAAATCACATAAAGGAAAAGGGAATGATAAACGTCAAAATATTGCTAAATTCGATGATTTCTCGTACGAAACAAAATGCAAGAAAACTTGCTTAAAATGCAATATTATGCGAAATTCTGAGATTTGAAAGCCAAATCACATATCGTGACACTACATGAATTGGTATCGAAATATTTGTAAAAATGAATATATATACGTAATATCAAACTACATGAAAAACGTGAAAAAAGTCACTATTATACCAAATTTGAGGATTTTAACTTCGAATCATAAAGCGAGGTTTCGTACTATTTACATCCAAGAAAAGACATATGACAATGTTGTTTCCAATACAAATTATAAAAATCAATGTTTTTTCATTAGAATTAACTAAAATGTTCCTGATTTTCCGTTTATATTACCGATGGAAGATGTACACGTAAAACCGCTCTAATCCGGCTGAAACGTCGATATAAGCAATAAAAACCGAACGTCTGCCCTTGTCAATATCTTACTCAGTATTTTAAGAAGAAACAATTAGATTATTGAAAATGAAGTATTTAAGGTTACTATCTAATCAATTATGTGTTTGCATCATTTTTATTGTATATTTAATGAATTAATACTAATAAACTGAAAATTCACAAAAACGTGGAAAAACGGCAAAATATTGCCTAATTCGATGATATTTTGATTAAATCACATAAAGGAAAAGGGAATGATAAACGTCAAAATATTGCTAAATTCGATGATTTCTCGTACGAAACCAAATGCAAGAAAACTTGCTTAAAATGCAATATTATGCGAAATTCTGAGATTTGAAAGCCAAATCACATATCGTGACACTACATGAATTAGTATCGAAATATTGGTAAAAATGAATATATATACGTAATATCAAACTACATGAAAAACGTAAAAAAAGTCACTATTATACCAAATTTGAGGATTTTAACTTCGAATCATAAAGCGAGGTCTCGTACTATTTACATCCACGAAAAGACATATGACAATGTTGTTTCCAATACAAATTATAAAAATCAATGTTTTTTCATTAGAATTAACTAAAATGTTCCTGATTTTCCGTTTATATTACCGATGGAAGATGTACACGTAAAACCGCTCTAATCCGGCTGAAACGTCGATATAAGCAATAAAAACCGAACTTCTGCCCTTGTCAATATCTTACTCAGTATTTTACGAGAAACAATTAGATGATTGAAAATGAAGTATTTAAGGTTACTATCTAATCAATTATGTGTTTGCATCATTTTTATTGTATATTTAATGAAATAATACTAATAAACTGAAAATTCACAAAAACGTGGAAAAACGGCAAAATATTGCCTAATTCGATGATATTTTGATTAAATCACATAAAGGAAAAATGAATGATAAACGTCAAAATATTGCTAAATTCGATGATTTCTCGTACGAAACAAAATGCAAGAAAACTTGCTTAAAATGCAATATTATGCGAAATTCTGAGATTTGAAGACCAAATCACATATTGTGATACTACATGAAATAGTATCGAAATATTGGTAAAAATGAATATATTTACGTAATATCAAACTACATGAAAAACGTGAATAAAGTCACGATTATACCAAATTTGAGGATTTTAACTTCGAATCATAATGCGAGGTTTCGTATTATTTAGATCCAAGAAAAGACATATGACAATGTTGTTTCCAATACAAATGATAAAAATCAATGTGTTTTCATTAGAATTAACTAAAATGTTCCTGATTTTCCGTTTATATTACCGATGGAAGATGTACACGTAAAACCGCTCTAATCCGGCTGAAACGTCGATATAAGCAATAAAAACCGAACTTCTGCCTTTGTCAATATCTTACTCAGTATTTTAACGAGAAACAATTAGATGATTGAAAATGAAGTATTTATGGTTACTATCTAATCAATTATGTGTTTGCATCATTTTTATTGTATATTTAAAGAATTAATACTAATAAACTGAAAATTCACAAAAACGTGGAAAAACGGCAAAATATTGCCTAATTCGATGATATTTTGATTAAATCACATAAAGGAAAAGGGGATGATAAACGTCAAAATATTGCTAAATTCGATGATTTTTCGTACGAAACAAAATGCAAGAAAACTTGCTTAAAATGCAATATTATGCGAAATTCTGAGATTTGAAGGCCAAATCACATATCGTGATTCTACATGAAATAGTATCGAAATATTGGTAAAAATGAATGTATTTACGTAATATCAAACTACATGAAAAACGTGAAAAAAGTCACGATTATACCAAATTTTAGGATTTTAACTTCGAATCATAATGCGAGGTTTCGTATTATTTAGATCCAAGAAAAGACATATGACAATGTTGTTTCCAATACAAATTATAAAAATCAGTGTTTTTTCATTAGAATTAACTAAAATGTTCCTGATTTTCCGTTTATATTACCGATGGAAGATGTACACGTAAAACCGCTCTATTCCGGCTGAAACGTCGATATAAGCAATAAAAACCGAACGTCTGCCCTTGTCAATATCTTACTCAGTATTTTAACGAGAAACAATTAGATGATTGAAAATGAAGTATTTAAGGTTACTATCTAATCAATTATGTGTTTGCATCATTTTTATTGTATATTTAATGAATTAATACTAATAAACTGAAAATTCACAAAAACGTGGAAAAACGGCAAAATATTGCCTAATTCGATGATATTTTGATTAAATCACATAAAGGAAAAGAAAATGATAAACGTCGAAATATTGCTAAATTCGATGATTTCTCGTACGAAACAAAATGCAAGAAAACTTGCTCAAAATGCAATATTATGCGAAATTCTGAGATTTGAAGGCCAAATCACATATCGTGATACTACATGAAATAGTATCGAAATATTGGTAAAAATGAATATATTTACGTAATATCAAACTACATGAAAAACGTGAAAAAAGTCACTATTATACCAAATTTGAGAATTTTAACTTCGAATCATAAAGCGAGGTTTCGTACTATTTACATCCATGAAAAGACATATGACAATGTTGTTTCCAATACAAATGATAAAAATCAATGTGTTTTCATTAGAATTAACTAAAATGTTCCTGATTTTCCGTTTATATTACCAATGGAAGATGTACACGTGAAACCGCTCTAATCCGGCTGAAACGTCGATATATGCAATAAAAACAGAACTTCTCCCCTTTTCAATATCTTACTCAGTATTTTAAAGAGAAACAAATAGATGATTGAAAATGAAGCATTTAAGGTTATTATCTAGTCAATTATGTGTTTGCATCATTTTTATTGTATATTTATTGAGTTAATACTAATAAACTGAAAATTCACAAAAACGTGGAAAAACGGCAAAATATTGCCTAATTCGATGATATTTTGATTAAATCACATAAAGGAAAAGAAAATGATAAACGTCAAAATATTGCTAAATTTGATGATTTCTCGTACGAAACAAAATGCAAGAAAACTTGCTTAAAATGCAATATTATGCGAAATTCTGAGATTTGAAAGCCAAATCACATATCGTGACACTACATGAATTGGTATCGAAATATTGGTAAAAATGAATATATATACGTAATATCAAACTACATGAAAAACGTGAAAAAAGTCACTATTATACCAAATTTGAGGATTTTAACTTCGAATCATAAAGCGAGGTTTCGTACTATTTACATCCAAGAAAAGACATATGACAACGTTGTTTCCAATACAAATTATAAAAATCAATGTTTTTTCATTAGAATTAACTAAAATGTTCCTGATTTTCCGTTTATATTACCGATGGAAGATGTACACGTAAAACCGCTCTAATCCGGCTGAAACGTCGATATAAGCAATAAAAACCGAACGTCTGCCCTTGTCAATATCTTACTCAGTATTTTAAGAAGAAACAATTAGATTATTGAAAATGAAGTATTTAAGGTTACTATCTAATCAATTATGTGTTTGCATCATTTTTATTGTATATTTAATGAATTAATACTAATAAACTGAAAATTCACAAAAACGTGGAAAAACGGCAAAATATTGCCTAATTCGATGATATTTTGATTAAATCACATAAAGGAAAAGAAAATGATAAACGTCGAAATATTGCTAAATTCGATGATTTCTCGTACGAAACAAAATGCAAGAAAACTTGCTCAAAATGCAATATTATGCGAAATTCTGAGATTTGAAGGCCAAATCACATATCGTGATACTACATGAAATAGTATCGAAATATTGGTAAAAATGAATATATTTACGTAATATCAAACTACATGAAAAACGTGAAAAAAGTCACGATTATACCAAATTTGAGGATTTTATCTTCGAATCATAATGCGAGGTTTCGTATTATTTAGATCCAAGAAAAGACATATGACAATGTTGTTTCCAATACAAATTATAAAAATCAATGTGTTTTCATTAGAATTAACTAAAATGTTCCTGATTTTCCGTTTATATTACCGATGGAAGATGTACACGTAAAACCGCTCTAATCCGGCTGAAACGTCGATATAAGCAATAAAAACCGAACAATCTGCCCTTGTCAATATCTTACTCAGTATTTTACGAGAAACAATTAGATGATTGAAAATGAAGTATTTAAGGTTACTATCTAATCAATTATGTGTTTGCATCATTTTTATTGTATATTTAATGAAATAATACTAATAAACTGAAAATTCACAAAAACGTGGAAAAACGGCAAAATATTGCCTAATTCGATGATATTTTGATTAAATCACATAAAGGAAAAGGGAATGATAAACGTCAAAATATTGCTAAATTCGATGATTTCTCGTACGAAACAAAATGCAAGAAAACTTGCTTAAAATGCAATATTATGCGAAATTCTGAGATTTGAAAGCCAAATCACATATCGTGACACTACATGAATTGGTATCGAAATATTGGTAAAAATGAATATATATACGTAATATCAAACTACATGAAAAACGTGAAAAAAGTCACTATTATACCAAATTTGAGGATTTTAACTTCGAATCATAAAGCGAGGTTTCGTACTATTTACATCCAAGAAAAGACATATGACAATGTTGTTTCCAATACAAATTATAAAAATCAATGTTTTTTCATTAGAATTAACTAAAATGTTCCTGATTTTCCGTTTATATTACCGATGGAAGATGTACACGTAAAACCGCTCTAATCCGGCTGAAACGTCGATATAAGCAATAAAAACCGAACGTCTGCCCTTGTCAATATCTTACTCAGTATTTTAAGAAGAAACAATTAGATTATTGAAAATGAAGTATTTAAGGTTACTATCTAATCAATTATGTGTTTGCATCATTTTTATTGTATATTTAATGAATTAATACTAATAAACTGAAAATTCACAAAAACGTGGAAAAACGGCAAAATATTGCCTAATTCGATGATATTTTGATTAAATCACATAAAGGAAAAGAAAATGATAAACGTCGAAATATTGCTAAATTCGATGATTTCTCGTACGAAACAAAATGCAAGAAAACTTGCTCAAAATGCAATATTATGCGAAATTCTGAGATTTGAAGGCCAAATCACATATCGTGACACTACATGAATTTGTATCGAAATATTGGTAAAAATGAATATATATACGTAATATCAAACTACATGAAAAACGTGAAAAAAGTCACTATTATACCAAATTTGAGGATTTTAACTTCGAATCATAATGCGAGGTTTCGTACTATTTACATCCATGAAAAGACATATGACAATGTTGTTTCCAATACAAATTATAAAAATCAATGTGTTTTCATTAGAATTAACTAAAATGTTCCTGATTTTCCGTTTATATTACCGATGGAAGATGTACACGTAAAACCGCTCTAATCCGGCTGAAACGTCGATATAAGCAATAAAAACCGAACTTCTGCCCTTGTCAATATCTTTCTCAGTATTTTAACGAGAAACAAATAGATGATTGAAATTTAAGTATTTAAGGTTACTATCTAATCAATTATGTGTTTGCATCATTTTTATTGTATATTTATTGAGTTAATACTAATAAACTGAAAATTCACAAAAACGTGGAAAAACGGCAAAATATTGCCTAATTCGATGATATTTTGATTAAATCACATAAAGGAAAAGGGAATGATAAACGTCAAAATATTGCTAAATTCGATGATTTCTCATACGAAACAAAATGCAAGAAAACTTGCTCAAAATGCAATATTATGCGAAATTCTGAGATTTGAAGGCCAAATCACATATCGTGATACTACATGAAATAGTATCGAAATATTGGTAAAAATGAATATATTTACGTAATATCAAACTACATGAAAAACGTGAAAAAAGTCACTATTATACCAAATTTGAGGATTTTAACTTCGAATCATAAAGCGAGGTTTCGTACTATTTACATCCATGAAAAGACATATGACAATGTTGTTTCCAATACAAATGATAAAAATCAATGTGTTTTCAATAGAATTAACTAAAATGTTCCTGATTTTCCGTTTATATTACCAATGGAAGATGTACACGTAAAACCGCTCTAATCCGGCTGAAACGTCGATATATGCAATAAAAACAGAACTTCTCCCCTTTTCAATATCTTACTCAGTATTTTAAAGAGAAACAAATAGATGATTGAAAATGAAGCATTTAAGGTTATTATCTAGTCAATTATGTGTTTGCATCATTTTTATTGTATATTTATTGAGTTAATACTAATAAACTGAAAATTCACAAAAACGTGGAAAAACGGCAAAATATTGCCTAATTCGATGATATTTTGATTAAATCACATAAAGGAAAAGGGAATGATAAACGTCAAAATATTGATAAATTCGATGATTTCTCGTACGAAACAAAATGCAAGAAAACTTGCTTAAAATGCAATATTATGCGAAATTCTGAGATTTGAAAGCCAAATCACATATCGTGACACGACATGAATTGGTATCGAAATATTGGTAAAAATGAATATATATACGTAATATCAAACTACATGAAAAACGTGAAAAAAGTCACTATTATACCAAATTTGAGGATTTTAACTTCGAATCATAAAGCGAGGTTTCGTACTATTTACATCCAAGAAATGACATATGACAATGTTGTTTCCAATACAAATTATAAAAATCAATGTTTTTTCATTAGAATTAACTAAAATGTTCCTGATTTTCCGTTTATATTACCGATGGAAGATGTACACGTAAAACCGCTCTAATCCGGCTGAAACGTCGATATAAGCAATAAAAACCGAACGTCTGCCCTTGTCAATATCTTACTCAGTATTTTAAGAAGAAACAATTAGATTATTGAAAATGAAGTATTTAAGGTTACTATCTAATCAATTATGTGTTTGCATCATTTTTATTGTATAATAATGAATTAATACTAATAAACTGAAAATTCACAAAAACGTGGAAAAACGGCAAAATATTGCCTAATTCGATGATATTTTGATTAAATCACATAAAGGAAAAGAAAATGATAAACGTCGAAATATTGCTAAATTCGATGATTTCTCGTACGAAACAAAATGCAAGAAAACTTGCTCAAAATGCAATATTATGCGAAATTCTGAGATTTGAAGGCCAAATCACATATCGTGATACTACATGAAATAGTATCGAAATATTGGTAAAAATGAATATATTTACGTAATATCAAACTACATGAAAAACGTGAAAAAAGTCACGATTATACCAAATTTGAGGATTTTAACTTCGAATCATAATGCGAGGTTTCGTATTATTTAGATCCAAGAAAAGACATATGACAATGTTGTTTCCAATACAAATTATAAAAATCAATGTGTTTTCATTAGAATTAACTAAAATGTTCCTGATTTTCCGTTTATATTACCGATGGAAGATGTACACGTAAAACCGCTCTATTCCGGCTGAAAACTCGATGTATGCAATAAAAACCGAACTTCTCCCCTTTTCAATATCTTACTCAGTATTTTAACGAGAAACAAATAGATGATTGAAAATGAAGTATTTAAGGTTACTATCTAATCAATTATGTGTTTGCATCATTTTTATTGTATATTTATTGAGTAAATACTAATAAACTGAAAATTCACAAAAACGTGGAAAAACGGCAAAATATTGCCTAATTCGATGATATTTTGATTAAATCACATAAAGGAAAAGGGAATGATAAACGTCAAAATATTGCTAAATTCGATGATTTCTCATACGAAACAAAATGCAAGAAAACTTGCTAAAAATGCAATATTATGCGAAATTCTGAGATTTGAAGGCCAAATCACATATCGTGACACTACATGAATTTGTATCGAAATATTGGTAAAAATGAATATATATACGTAATATCAAACTACATGAAAAACGTGAAAAAAGTCACTATTATACCAAATTTGAGGATTTTAACTTCGAATCATAAAGCGAGGTTTCGTACTATTTACATCCATGAAAAGACATATGACAATGTTGTTTCCAATACAAATTATAAAAATCAATGTGTTTTCATTAGAATTAACTAAAATGTTCCTGATTTTCCGTTTATATTACCGATGGAAGATGTACACGTAAAACCGCTCTAATCCGGCTGAAACGTCGATATAAGCAATAAAAACCGAACTTCTGCCCTTGTCAATATCTTTCTCAGTATTTTAACGAGAAACAAATAGATGATTGAAATTTAAGTATTTAAGGTTACTATCTAATCAATTATGTGTTTGCCTCATTTTTATTGTATATTTATTGAGTTAATACTAATAAACTGAAAATTCACAAAAACGTGGAAAAACGGCAAAATATTGCCTAATTCGATGATATTTTGATTAAATCACATAAAGAAAAAGGGAATGATAAACGTCAAAATATTGCTAAATTCGATGATTTCTCATACGAAACAAAATGCAAGAAAACTTGCTAAAAATGCAATATTATGCAAAATTCTGAGATTTGAAGGCCAAATCACATATCGTGACACTACATGAATTTGTATCGAAATATTGGTAAAAATGAATATATATACGTAATATCAAACTACATGAAAAACGTGAAAAAAGTCACTATTATACCAAATTTGAGGATTTTAACTTCGAATCATAAAGCGAGGTTTCGTACTATTTACATCCAAGAAAAGACATATGACAATGTTGTTTCCAATACAAATTATAAAAATCAATGTGTTTTCATTAGAATTAACTAAAATGTTCCTGATTTTCCGTTTATATTACCGATGGAAGATGTACACGTAAAACCGCTCTAATCCGGCTGAAACGTCGATATAAGCAATAAAAACCGAACTTCTGCCCTTGTCAATATCTTACTCAGTATTTTAAGGAGAAACAATTAGATGATTGAAAATGAAGTATTTAAGGTTACTATCTAATCAATTATGTGTTTGCATCATTTTTATTGTATATTTAATGAATTAATACTAATAAACTGAAAATGCACAAAAACGTGGAAAAACGGCAAAATATTGCCTAATTCGGTGATATTTTGATTAAATCACATAAAGGAAAAGAAAATGATAAACGCCGAAATATTGCTAAATTCGATGATTTCTCGTACGAAACAAAATGCAAGAAAACTTGCTCAAAATGCAATATTATGCGAAATTCTGAGATTTGAAGGCCAAATCACATATCGTGATACTACATGAAATAGTATCGAAATATTGGTAAAAATGAATATATTTACGTAATATCAAACTACATGAAAAACGTGAAAAAAGTCACGAATATACCAAATTTGAGGATTTTAACTTCGAATCATAATGCGAGGTTTCGTATTATTTA